>NW_024080952.1:1134443-1258091 GCF_003009895.1 Hyaena hyaena | reverse complement strand
TGATGGACACTTAGGCTCTTTCCATGTTTTAGCTATTGTGGAGAGTACTGCTATGAACATTGGGGTACATGTGCTCCTATGCATCAGCATTTCTGTATCCCTTGGGTAAATTCCTAGCAGTGCTATTGCTGGGTCCTAGGGGAGTACTATTGTTCTTTTCCTGAGGAACCTCCACACTGTTTTCCATAGGGGCTGTACCAGTTCACATTCCCACCAACAGTGTAGGAGGGTGCCCGTTTCTCCACATCCTCGCCAGCATCTAGAGTTCTCTGATTTGCTCATGTTAGCCACTCAGACTGGCGTGAGGTGGTATCTCAGTGTGGTTTTGATTTGTATTTCCCTGATGAGGAGGGATGCTGAGCATCATTTCATGTGTCTGTTGGCCATCTGGATGTTCGAGGGTCTTTATTAAGAAGGGATGCTGTATATTGTCACACGCTTTTTCTGCGTCTATCAATAGGATCATATGGTTTTTATCTTTTCTTTTGTTGGTGTGATGTATCACATTGATTGATTTGTGAATATTGAACCAGCCCTGTAATCCAGGAATGAATCTCACTTGATCATGGTGGATAAATCTTTTTATGTGCTATTGATTTTGATTTGCAAGTGTCTTGTTGAGGATTTTTGCATCTGTATTCATCAAGGATATTGGCCTGTATTTCTCTTTTTTTGCTGGGTCTCTGTCTGGCTTGGGAATCAAAGTGATGCTGGCTTTGTAGGATAAGTCTGGAAGTTTTCCTTCGATTGTTATTTTTTTGGAATAGGTTGAGAAGAATGGTTATTAACTCTGATTTAAATGTCTGGTAGAATTCCCCAGGGAAGCCATCTGGCCCAGGGCTCTTATTGGTTGGGGGATTTTTGATAACTGACTCAATGTCTTCACTAATTATGGGCCTATTCAGATTTTCTATCTCTTCCCATGTGAATTTTGTTAGTGAGAATGTGTTTAGGAATTTGTCCATTTCTTCTAAGTTGTCCAGTTTGTTGGCATATAATTTTTCATAGTGTGCCCTGATAATTGCTTGTATTTCTGAGGGATTGGTTGTAATAAGTCCATTTTCATTCATGATTTTGTCTATTTGGGTGCTCTTTCTCTTCTTTTTGAGAAGCCTGGCTAGAGGTTTCTCAATTTTGTTTATTTTTTCAAAAAAACAACTCTTGGTTTTATTGATCTGTTCAACTGTTGATTTGGATTCTATATTGTTTATTTCTGCCCTGACTTTTATTTTTTCTCTTCTCCTACTGGGTTCGGGTTGCTCTTGTTGCATTCCCTCTAGTTCCTTTAGGTGTCCTGTTAAGAGTTCGTACTTGCGCTTTTTCTAATTTTTTGAAGTAGGCCTGGAGTGCAGTGTGCTTTTTTCTTAGGACTGCCTTTGCTGCATCCCCTAGAGTTTGGATTGTTGTATTTTCATTTTCATTTGTTTCCATATGTTTTTAAGTTTCTTCTCTAATTGCCTGATTGGCCCATTCATTCTTTAGTAGGGTGTTCTTTAACCTCCATGTGTTTGGAGGTTTTACAGACTTCTTCCTGTGGTTGATTTCAAGTTTCATAGCATTGTGATCTGAAAGTGTGCATGGTATGATCTCAATTCTTTTATATTTTTTGAGGGCTGCTTTATGTCCCAGTATGTGATCTATCTTGGAGAATGTGCCATGCGCACTTGAGAAGAAAGTGAATTTCATAGCCTCAGGATGTAGAGTTCTAAATATATCTGTCAAATCCATCTGGTCTGATGTGTCATTCAAGCCCATTGTTTCTTTACTGGTTTTCTGTCTACTTGATCTATCCATTGCTGTAAGTGGAGTATTAAAGTCTGCTGCTATTAGCACGATCTTATCCATAAGATTGTTTCTGTTTGTGATTGTTTTATGTATTTAGGTGCTCCGTATTCGGTGCATAGACATTTATAATTGTTAGCTTTTCCTGATGGATAGAACCTGTTATTGTTATATAATCCCCTTGTTTATCCCTTGTTACTGCCTATAGAAAGTGATTTTAAAAGTAAAGTAATTCAGTCAATATATTTCTGTGTAAGTGTACGTCCTAGAACCTAAATTTTTGTTCATGGAGGCTCCTTGGTATTCATGCTTTTTGGTCCTCTGGCCATTTCATATATACCAGTTCCTTTAAATTTGTTAAGGACAATTTACAGGGACCTGAATTGTTTGCTGTGGCTTAAATAGACGTGAGCACCTTTTAACATTAAGCCTTTCATTTCTTCTCAGTATTGGGAATAAAGGTATGTTTTGATAAACCATCCTGGTGGATGGAGGAATCAGAATGATTTCTGGGACAAGAGATTTGAGACAAAACCACCATCCTTTTGTGAGGGGGACGTTCCTACAGAACGCAGTCAGTTGTCTGTTCTTATGCCAATAATCAGAAGAGATAAGAAACCTGATGGAGGGTAATAGACCCATTTCTTCTTAATTCTCTGCAGTTTCTCACTTTAGAGCACTTAATAAGATTTTTAAAATGAAATGTACCGATCTTGCTGGAATGTATGTTTTGGTAGCAGTATTGCCTGTTATTGGAAAATACACAATGATCTGCACAGGGTTCTTTTGACTCAAAGGGAAGGGCAATTTTGTAGGTGTGTTTGAAGAATCCCAAGTGATTTTAAAGAAGGGTATGCAAAGACAAATAAAATGGCTGCCCTGAAATGAAATTTACTGAAATAAAGATGGTGTGGAGCTGCTTAGAGTCTGGCTTTTGATCCTGAGGAGGGAAGAGGGAAGGCGCAGCGGTGGAAGCGATGGGGAGACTGTCTTGAGGAGACATACAGATTTCTTTATCATTTTTAAGCGTTCCTGCCCCCAGTGACCTAATTATGTCACCTGCAAGCCAACTTTGTACCTATGCAAGACTGCCACACGACATCAGGGCTTTGTACTGAGATTTCCCAGAAGAATATGTTTTCTGTGCTGTACCTGGATAGCTGAGTTTACCTTCATTGGAGAAATTGCAACTTTGCAGTTTGGGGGTTTATTTTTTCAAGATATTTATTATAATCAAGTCTTCTAGAAGCTGCAGGCAAGGAAGAAAGACCTTTGTATCCTGTGCCTCCACCTCATTCATTTATTCGGTTAATAAATATCTGGGTATTATTAACTGTGTATCAGCCAGTGTTTTCATTTTAGGGAAACAAAATTCTTTGTCCTCAAGGAACTTTTCATGCTAATAAGTGGAGATACACGATAAACAGAAGTAAATATCAGTTCTAAGGAGGAAAAAATAGTGGACTCAAGGGATTGAGGGAGCAGGGTGGGTATGAGCAATGTAGTTGTTTAAATAAGGTCATCAGGAAAGGCCTTTCTGGGAGGTGCCATTTAGACAAAGATCTGAAGATAACTGGGAGCAAGTGTTCCAGGCAGAGGGCAGAGCAAGTGCAAAGGCTGTGGGGGAGGGAGGTGGTCAGGCCAGAGAGTTGGGTGGAGTGAGTACTGCAGGTAGTGGGGGACGTAGACCATATTGTGCCTTGTAGGCCACTATGAAGACACTGGCTTCTACCTTGAATGAGATGCAAGATCTTGGTGGGTTTTGAGCAGGAAGACATTTCCTGTCCCCAGAGACATCAGGAGCTGATGCAGGGACTGCCTCCCGCCGACGGGTCCTCTGTCACCTGCATTGGGGGGGGGGGGGNNGGGGAGCGGGAGATGTGGGAGGGGGGGGGGGGGGGGGGGTGGGGGAGCGGGAGATGTGGGAGAGGAGGCAGAAGTGATGGTGAATCTCAGCCCTGGCTGTTCCTCAGGACCGGGGGTTCCCACAGTGGCTGCCCTTGGTGGTCGAGGGTGAGGTGACGGGGGGGGGGGGGGGGGGTTGGGGAGCGGGAGATGTGGGAGAGGAGGCAGAAGTGATGGTGAATCTCAGCCCTGGCTGTTCCTCAGGACCGGGGGTTCCCACAGTGGCTGCCCTTGGTGGTCGAGGGTGAGGTGACGGACAGGCTAGCTGAGGAGATGCTCTGGCCAGCGTGGGGACGGCAGCAGGTACGGGGCAGTGGCCCCATACCCGAGCATAGCAGCTCCTCGACCGTGGGCCCCGGCCATCCGCCTCTGCACAGGTCCCTGCCTGTGGGGCTTCTGAGCACACGTCCCTGATCTTGAGCGTTCCTTCCAGGCGGTGCCTGATTCAGTGGGGACATTGAGAAACTGGCTGGATGGCGTCCACCCTGGAAATCTGGAAAAAGAATCCCTTGAGTGGAACGTTGGATGATAGTGTCTTCCAGGGTCACTTCAGACTCCAGAGGTGTCACCAGAACCTTGGCAAACTGAGGCCGGCGGAGTCGGCCAGACTGAAAGGAAAAGCCTATCCCGGGTTGGAGCTGCTAAGTGGGATCAGGTAGTCACGTGGGAAGGTGAAGCCTTGGGCCCAGGAAAACCCAGTTTCTCAAGATGCTGTCATTCATTAAATTAAACCTGGGGGTGCCTGGGTGGCTCATTTGGTTGAGCGTCCAACTTCGGCTCAGGTCATGATCTCATGGTTTGTGGGTTTGACTTGTACTTTAAAAGAATCCCTCTGTTGGTGTGTTGAAATGTAGGAAGGAATGAGCAGAAGCATGGAGGCCACTTAGGAGGCTGTTGAAATAATTTCTGGCAAGAAACAGTGGTGCCTCAGATGAGGGTGGTAGCGGGAGAGGTGGCAAGAATTGACGAGATTCTGAAAATGTTGTGAAATGGAGCCAACATGACTTGGCTGACAGATGGAATGTGGATTGAGAGAGAATGAGAGGAATCAGGGATGATGCAAATATTTTTGGCTTGATCAGCCAGAAGGAAGGAGGTACTATTTCTGAGATGAGGAAGTATATGGGAGGAACAGGCGTGTGTGTGTGTGTGTGTGTGTGTGTGTGTGTGTGTGTGTGTGTCTGTGTCTGTATCTGTGGTAGAAGTGGATTTGGGATATGTTGAGCTGAAATGCTTAGTAGCTACTCACATGAAGATGTCAAGAAGGCACTTGGATGTAAGGTGGTGAAGCTCAGGTAGGAGGATTTAGATGATGATGGTAGTAATAGCTGTTGAGTATTATGTGCCTATTATTTGAGTTAGAGAACATTTTTTACCATGTGTCTGAATTCAGAACCAAGTGATAAAAATTAAACAGGTGGAGCATTAAAATTCCAACGTTACTGGTGATAATGGCAGGATTAGAGAATGTACCCTTGGGGTTAGGGCAAGGTGGACTTGTCCATACTTCAGTCTTAAATCAGACAGGCTTATTTACCAGGCATGGTTGGAGTAGGTTCCTTATTGCACAGAGGCAGGCAGATGAGAATATTAGTGTCCGTTCAGGTAAGCAGATTCTCAAAGGGATCCTTCCACAGATGGACCTTGAAATGGCCACTTTCTTCTTCCAAACTTGCCAATCTGCCAGTTATGTAAGTCTTTTTCCTCCTTTCTAAAGAGGGCTTCTTCAGGCTTGGGGAGAAAAGCTACGGTGAGTGTTACCCTAGCTAATAAGTTACAAGAAATGAGGAATACACATCTCTACAAGCCGTAGTGTTCGAAACCTTACAATAATTGTAGGCAATCTTCACATTTTCTTTTAATAGATGAGGCAACTCAGACTTGGGGCTGCCACTTTACCTTAGATCTCATGGCTCACCTTTGTATGCATTTGACACTAGACTTTTATTCTTCTGTTTTGAAAGTGGTTATAGTGTATATATTTTTTTAAACTATAGTTCTGAAAATGTTTGATGTTTGTAATTGCTGAGAAAGTTTTAAGAGTGGATCTCTGTTAAGGGAAACTTTCATTCAAAGTTTATAAAAGAATTAAAAATAGTTCTTCCAAATTAAGTATTTACACACAATTTAAATAAAGTTTGTGGACTGTTCTTTCTTAACAGACTTATTTTTAGGAAAAGTTCTTAGTTTCAATCCTATTTCTACTAGTTTTATTAGTTCTACTAGTTCTGTTGCTTTTAATTCTATCTTACAACTCCCTGAATGCTTTAGACACTCAAAATAATCTTCACATTGATGCTTTTTTACTGGGGCCCTAAACAGACATGCTGATATAATCTTAGGTGCTATATTTCATACAAAGTCTTGTTGCAGTCATGGAAAATTCTAGACTCTGTGTCTGTGTACTTATGCCAAATCTGTTATTATTCTCAAGTCCTTGGAGCCACAGGTAACTTCCTTTAAAATGGAAATCTTCTGAAATACTGCACGACCTGTTATTTTATCTTATATCCAGTGGTTCTCATAACAGTACCGGGTAAGAAAGGTTTGAGTAGAAAAGTATTCAGTGTTCAGAAGGAATGTGTTTTCATTATTCTTGAGCCCTCTCAGACCACTGATAATGCTATACAGATCTTCCTTGACTTATGATGGGGTTACATCCTGATAAACCCATAATAAGTTGAAAGTACCATAAGCCAAAAAGGCACTTAATAGACCTAGCCTTCTGAATATCATAGCTTAGCCTTGCCTACCTTAAATGTGCCCAGAGAACTTTAAGTAACCTACAGTTGAACCAAATCAAGTAACACAAAGCCTATTTTTGGAATAAAATGTTGAATATACCATGTAATTTATTGAACACTGTTCTAAAAGTGGACAACCAAATGACTCTATGGGTACTGGTGGTTGACCCTGGGGAGTGAGTGACTGGGAGCAGTGGCTGCCACGTCCCAGCAGAACGACAGAGCATCCTTTCCTATATTGCTAGCCTGGGGAAAGATCCAGATGCAGTGGTTCAGTATTGTTTCTCCTCAGTGTGTACTGCTGTAGCTCCATCTCCAAGTCACAAACTCACTAAGTCCTACCATCGTGAGTCGGGGACCATCTGCACTATGCCTGTCTCTTCTTCCCCTTCCTTTCTAGGTAATGCTTCTCTACTGCAGCTGTAGCCTTGAATGCAGATAAACACTTTGGTCGGTGCTTTTATATCATTTTATTTATTTGCACAACACCCCTCTGAATTAACCTTCTTAGTATCCTTTTTTTTTTTTTTTTTTTTTTAACAGACAAGAAAACTTGGCCTGATCAAGTAATTATGGTTACGCAGATAGTGACAGAACTGTTTCCTCAAAAAGTAGGCTTTCTGATTCCAGGTCCAGTGCCCTGTTGTTATCTCACCTCTTCCATTTAGCTCAAATAAAACCCTTGCCTGAACTCTGCCACGATTCGTAGCCTCTGTGTTCTCGTTCTGTCTGGCAGCAGTCTCTCACCCTTCAGAACCCTCTTCTTCCTGCAGAGCTCCCTGCCTGTTCTGAAGGTCCTCCCAGTTTGATTTCTTATTTAAAGCCTTTTCATGATGTTGACCACCAGCCTGGGTTACTGACCGTGTCCCTCCCCGTCTAATAGGTTTGCACTGTTGATGTCTGCTTACTCCCTCTCACATCCCTTAGGTTGCCAACCGTTTGAGAGCAGGGATGGACACTTGGCTGTGTTCCCCATAGAATGTGAAAGAAAGCCTTGCACAGAAGGGCAGAAACGGTCATTGAATGGACCTGCGAAACCCTGAACAAGGACTCACAGATAGCGAAAGGCATTCCCTTCAAAGGTTGTGTTTTCATTCCTGCGAGTTACGGCGGGGGTAAGGAAGCTGCTAAGTGAACCTTTCCTTTTTGCTTCCCCTTCCTCTGAAGTATGTCCTTTAAGGTAAGGTTAATACTGGGAAAAAAAAATTCTAAACTGACTGAGGTCATGGCAGTGACAGCACTAGGTTCTCAAAAGCCCTGAAAGAAAGCATTAAATTCTGTTCAAGAGTAAGTGAGGGTGGGTCTAGAGAAGATAGGGCAGTGAGTCTGGAGGATAAAGAACAGGGAAATACCAGCCAAATCAGCTCGAACTTGGTAGGTGTCCCAAAGTGGCTCTTGTTAGAATCTGGTGCCTAAGAGGACCGAATCCTGTGTCTGTCCTTGGCTGGCCGTGTGACCTTGAACTCTGAACTTAAAACCTCAAAATTCTGCTCTGTTACACTGAAGATGGTGTTTTCAACCTCATTGCATTGTTTTGTCATGGAAGTCATAGTTAGGAAATATGGTTAGAATGATAGGCAGAGTAAATTTTCGCAAAGAGATCCATATCCGAATCCCTGGGACCTGAGAATGTGTTATTTTACATGACACAAGAGACATGGCAGCTGTGATTAAATTAAGGCTTTTGAGGTAGGGAGATGGTCCTGGATGAGTCAGGTGGGCCGCAAGTAATCACAGGAGTTCTTGTGAGTAAAAGGGGGATGTGGGGGCATTAGAATCAGAAAGAGATGTGATGTCAGCAGTAGGGTAATGTGGTTGCTAGTTGTGAAGATGAATGCCATGAACCACGCAATGTGCGCATCTCGTAGAAGCTGGAAAAGGCAAAGAAATGGCTTCTCCCTGGAGCCTCCAGAAGGAATGTGGCCCTGTCAACACTGATTATAATACATTTATACCCATTTTAGACTTCTTTTTTTAAAATTTTTTTTTAATGTTTTATTTATTTCTAGGAGAGAGAGAGAGAGAGACAGCGTGAGCAGGGGAGGGTCAGAGAGAGAGGGAGACACAGACTCTGAAATAGGCTCCAGGCTCTGAGCTGGCAGTCAGCACAGAGCCCGACGCGGGGCTCAAACCCATGAACCGCGAGATCTTGACCTAAGCGAAAGTCAGACGCTTAACCGACTAAGCCACCCAGGTGCCCCCCATTTTAGACTTCTGACCTGCAGAACCATAAATATAATGTTGGTCTTGTCCCAAACCACCAAATTTGAAGTAATTTGTTACAACAGTCCTAGGAAACAGATACAGTAGTATTCAGAGATGATCGGTGTTGTTGTCACTGTTTTGTTTGAGTAACTGAGAAGAGTGACTTGGCTCTCCAGGCTTTAGCTTCCTCACTGGTACCAGGCACTGTCCCTGCACCCCACCACCAACATTCATTCTCTGAGTCATGGACTCTCTTGACAGTACATTATGTATGGATTATGTTTTAAAAATTTTTTTGGATGTTTATTTTTGAGAGAGAGGGAGAGAGAGACAGTGTGAGGAGGGGAGGGGCAGAGAGAGAGGGAGACACAATGCAAAGCAGGCCACAGGCTCTGAGCTGTCAGCACAGAGCCCAGTGTCCAGCTCCAACTCATGGACCATGAGATCATGACCTAAGCCAAAGCAGGATGCTCAAGTGACTGAGCCACCCAGGTGCCACTGGGTTATGTTTTTAATTTACAAAATAAAGTCAGTACTGCAACAAAGGAAACCCATTATGTTTTTTTTTTAAATACGTATAACATTTCTATCTTAACCATTTTTTTACTTCTGATTTTATTTAAAAATTTTTTTAAATATTTATTTACGAGAGAGAGAAAGAGAGAGAGCGTGAGCGCAAGAGCATGAATGAGAAGGGGCAGAAAGAGAGGGAAACACAGAATCCGAAGCAGGCTCCAGGCTCTCATCTGTCAGCACAGAACCCGAGGTGGGGCTCAAACTCACAAACCACGAGATCATGATCTGAGCCAAAGTTGGCCACTTAACCAACTTAGCCACCCAGACACCACTGATATTCTTCTTATTATTTTTTAAAGTGAGCTCGAGTCCCAGTGTGAACTTATGACTTCCAGGTTAAGAGTCAAATGCTCTATGGACTGAGCCAGCCAGGTGCTTCCAGGAAACTCACTATGTTTTTAATTCATAAAATAAAGTCAGTACTACAATCAAGAAAACCCATTATGCTGAAATACAGTTATCAAATATTAAAACAAATGAGAGTTAAGCTGATATTTGAACTTTAGTAACACATCTAAAAAGATCATGTGGCTGGCCTAATAACTACTGTAATTTTGAATTAGTGATGCACAGGAAGGTTATTTTAGCACATCTGGCACAACTGAAATGTGAGGTGAAAATATCCGTGATAGTTTTGGGTGAGAAAAATCACAGGTACAGCTGATAGTGTTGAATTTCATTGATTATACTCATCATTGAAGGATCTGCTGGATTCAGTGTGAGGTCAGGGGAATAAAGATATGACTTGTTTTCCCCATTCAAGTTCACTTTCCTTGTATCCCCTCCCCCACCAGTTCTGACCTTGGGCCCCTTAATACCCAAGGACCTCAGGTACACATCCCTGGCAGAAGCATTACAAAAAGACAACAGGTAGTATGGTGAAACCCCAGGATGAAACACTGAAAAAAAGGTGAAACATTTTTAAGTTTATTAGAGTCATCAGGGGAGGGGGAGAGACGATATCCCAACAGATCCTACACTGAGAGCACAGAGCCCAGTGTGGGACTGGAACTCACAAACTGTGAGATCATGACCTGAACCGAAATAAAGAGTTGGATGCTTAGCTGACTGAGCCACTCAGGAGTCCTGAAACCCCAGGATCTTGATACTTGAGAGCCAGTGAATATCTTCTGTAAATTCCCTGGGGTTGAAGGGGTGATAGGTTCAGGAGGATTAGGAAATGACTGTTCTCCTTCATTTGGAAAAGGCCAAAGCCATTCTCGTAAGCCCATCTGAGTTGATGTGGGCCCATGGTTTGGAACATTATTTGAAAAAACTAATGTCCCCGGAGAGAAGAGCTAGCAAATAAACGGTTTTACAGTAGGGTTAAAGAGGTGAGTGTGAAGTTAATTCCATATTAGCAAAGCTTTAAACATAGCAAAAGGAATGAAAAGTGTAACAAGAATGTCAGTGAAGTTGTCTTTTAGAGGTAACTTGGGATAACTAGCAGTGGCTAGCAATATTTTCTTGACCGAGAATGAGTGAGAAGGTCCAGTAAATTGTGCTGATGGTGGTCATGGAGAGGTATACACGGATGAGCTTTAGTTGGAGTTCATAAGAGAGTCGCTTATTTGATAGCATATTAAATAGCTCCTTGGGTGAGAATTTTAGACTTAAATCTGGCACATTGCTTTGGACGTAGTAGGCATGCAGATGTTAGTGATATTGACTTGAGTATTTTACACCCTACTCATCCTACGTTTTTTTTTCGAAAGTCATTATTTGTTTTCACTGGATAATGTAGGAAGACAGCTATGCCAGCCACAAGTAAACAAGTAGCTTTTCAAAGCTTTCTATACCTGCCATAGAATTAGAGTTTGCATAATACATTTTTATTGTTAATGCGAGACTCAATAGGATTGCAAAAATTAATACCAGTAGAGGTTTGCAACGCAGATTTACTGGGGGGGCACTTGCAAATATCTCTGTAAGTGATGGATTTGACAGCCATGTCTTTAAATAGAAGACACAGCGCTGTTAGGTACTTACTGTGTTTGAACGATGTCAGTATTTTCTCATTTTTCTTTTGGATAAAAAGTTGTATATAGGCAAAACACCTGAAATAAGTGTAGTTATTGTGAATGTGCCCTCATGGCCTTATTCTTTGTGGCAAGACTTAACATTCAGGGTGGCAGTGGGTTTACAGTTGGAGTGATAAGTAAGAGCTCACCTGATTGATAATGCGTGTATCTTCAAGGACTTGTTTTCTCCTGGAAAAAAGAAAAAACAAAAACAAAAAAAAACTAGCAGAGTTGACTTCACGGCTCATCAATCTACAGCCATCATATCTTTTTGTCGCCTTGATACTGTGTTTATTTCGCTTGTATTATCTCTAATAGCTCTGTGTTTGTATCTAGATTAAGAGCATGGTATATATTAGAGGTAGTTCAAGGGTTATTGATGTTTGGCCATGTTTTTCAGCATCATTGAATGTATGGATGACATTATTATAGAACTAAAAATAATGTGGAAGAGTTGACTATTAAGCCAACAGCACAATAGTGAGTAAAATAATTTGGAGAATCAGTTTCCAAAGCACTAAGGAGGTTACTGGGTGTCTGCACACCAGCTAAATGGGCACCTTTCTGTGGCGTAACATGAACAGTTTGTAGTTTCTATGGGCCACCCACTTTGAAATGAAGTTTTTCACATTTTGTTTAATTGTGGTGTGTTTCATTTTCCCTAACTTTCTACATGTAAGATGTTAATGTTTTCTATCTACCTATTACAAATTTGTGTATTTTCAAACTGCAAATAAACCCACCCCAGCCATATTATGTTGGTAACAATTATATTTATAGGCAAATAACTATAACCCCCATACAGGTAAAGTGCACTATAAATTTACCTCCACCTTATTTTGTTGTAGTAGAACTTAATTGCATTGGTTAACTAAATTCACAAAATGCCAATCCAAGAGGGATTACTGGTCACAGTGATTATATTGATCACTGTTCTTTCAGGGTTTTGACTTATACTTTAAAATGTTCAAATCCAGGATACCTGGGTGAGTCCACCGGTTAAGCATCTGACTCTTGATTTTGGCTCAAGTCATGGTCTTACAGTTTGTGAGTTCGAGGGCCATCATCAGGCTCTGTGCTCATGGTGTGGTGCCTGCTTGGGAGGATTTTGTCTCCCTCTCTCTCTGCCTCTCCCCCACTCACCCTTTCTCGCTTGCTTGCTCTCTGTCTCTCTCTGTCTCTCTCTCTGTCTCTCTCTCTCAAATAAATAAATTAACTAAAAAATGTTCAAATCCACCACTGTCATCATATTAGAGTACCAATAAATGGCTTGTTGCTGACAGTGACACCTGTAAACTAGAAGTATGAGGGTTTTGCTAGGCAGTGTTCACAAACTCTGCAAGCAGATTCAGTCACTAAGGATTTTAATATTCTTTGAAGACCTTAGTTGCCCTTTCCCTCCCTGCCTCAATGCCATCATGTTTGGTCATATGGTTTGCATTAGCCAGTGAAATCTGAGTGGAAGTGACACGTACCTTCTGAGTAAAAGCTTAAGAATTATTAAGAATCCCCATGTTGTTTTTTCTATCATGATGAGCAGCTGTATTTAAGATAAAGTCTGCTCCCTTAATTTGTGCTCTAGACTGAGAATGACATGGAGCAGAAGCATTGTTGCTCGGCGCTGGATGTGTCGCATAAGTGAGAAGCAAACCATTGTTGTAAGCCCGTGAGATTTGGGGGTAGGTTGTTATTGCAGTGTAACATACCCTATTCAGCCTGCTGTGTCATACCTCATGGCTCCCTCTAGATATTTAGAAGATGAAATAATCCCTTTGGACTTTTGTGTATGGGATTTATATTGAACCATAAGGGGAAGATAAAGGGCTTAGAATTAGGTGAGAATGGGCTTTGCCATAGCAATATCAGAAGGTGTGAAGATGGAATTTGGGACAGCTTGTGATCTATTTAGGGAAAACTGTTGATTAGGGTGGTTCATTCAGAGGGCTTGGGTAGGCAATAAATTATTTTGGGAAGATGGGCTAGGTCTAGATTGTGAACACTTTAAGATAGCTTGGAACTTTGGAAAGAAAGACATTAGTAATGATCATTTTAGGATGATGGTTATGGTAGCTGGATATTAGGGGACATGGGACAGGGGGGCAAGAGGTATTTGCAATGACATAGGTTGGGGAGTTGAAGGCCCATGACCGGCTGGAAGCCTTGAAAGAGCCATTTTTAGAGTCTTGCTTATGGATGTGAGGGCTTCTGTCTCAGAACACTCCCCTTCTCCTGTATGTTCCTCCTTCTCTGTTCTGACTGCTTTCAACCCCACATCAGTTTTTTTTTTTCTAAAAACTATTTTTCAGCACCTCCTTTACCGTTTTAAGCCAAAACTTGCCAAGAGTACAATCTACTAATACACACAATTGAAGAAAAACTCTCTAGCTGTACGCCTTACCCTATTGTAAAGGAGAAACAAAAAGGAATAGCATGATCTATGGTTCGGTATGTAAATGCTCAGGCATGACAACATCAGAGGACACGATGTTATCAGATACTTTAACACTGTATAGAATCTCTGAATATAACAGCTCCGGATGCACACCAGCAGAGGTGTGTTAGGTTGGAGAATGTAAGACAAAGCAGTCCTGTGTAGGTGGTAGGTCTACCTGAAATGAAGAGCATCTCTTTGCAAAGCTCTGGAGAAAACAAAACAGTCCTCCTTAGATTTACTTAGCATGCTCCACCTTGATATGCAATATTTGAATGTACTGCAGGGTATTAAAACTCTTGTAGATCTCCGGAGAGTTCTTCACTGTGCAAGACTTCAGGAGTACTGCAACATAGCCTTGTCCACCCAATTCCTGAGACAATCTGAACTGCCTTATATATTTCTAGAATGTCTGTGTGTGGGCAGTCTGGCTCTGAGTTGGGAATTACTGCTCATAATCATTGCTTCTGCTTGCTCACTGTTTCTGCTGTGCTGTAACATCAGCTAGCATTTGCCTTTAACAAGGCCTCCCCATCCTCCTTACAGAAAGACAGTCTTCATGAACTCTCAGCTTCAACTCCCATTGCTAACTACCTTGGTAGTCGTTAGTTCCAAGTTCAAGGAGTGGAAGGAGATCCACTCAATCTGGTGTTTTTGAAATGTCAGACCAAAGGTCTTCGTCACTAGGCAGCCTATGAATTAGCTACCTAGACCACTTGGTTGTAGGATATGAGGCACAATATGATTGACAATTGAATGTGAGCAGAGAGCAATAGATGTTGTGATTGACATGTCTGATGTACTCAGCATTTCTTGTCTCTCATTAAAGTAGTAGTAGAGTGATTTTGTTCACTCTCCTATTCACAGCTTCTAGAATAGTTTCTGGCACTTGTTAGCATTCATTAAACAACTCTTTATGAGTTGAGGATGTATAAGGAGTACATCAGAGTATACGGAGTATATCTTCAGTCTTGTGCATTCTTGGCCAAATCCTACATGTAAAACTAATATCTTCTTGGCAAAGTCCT
The DNA here is from genome assembly GCF_003009895.1 of Hyaena hyaena. Classification (NCBI taxonomy): domain Eukaryota; kingdom Metazoa; phylum Chordata; class Mammalia; order Carnivora; family Hyaenidae; genus Hyaena; species Hyaena hyaena. The sequence goes on along the minus strand of NW_024080952.1, from coordinate 1,243,399 downwards.
GTGTGGTAAGCTTTTTATAATAAAGGCTTAGCCACAGAGTATATAATACATGGTTTAGATAAATAAGACAGAATGGCAAACTTCATGGTTAGGGCTTATTTGTCCTCCTTAGAAACATCACTTGAAGTAAGTTATTTTCTTGTTTGTTGCCTTTGACGAGTTTTAAATCAGACAATTATAATGTGTGAGAACCAGTAGAAGAGTATCTTCTACCAACTAATGAATTTGAGGAACACAAATTCTCTTTATTTAGAAAGAAAATACCATATCACAGACTTCAGTGAAAGTGTTTTCCTCTGCCCCCTGATAGCCAGGGCATAAACTATAAAATAAAATACTGTCCAGGTCACTGGCATATTGCTTTTCTGCAGTGTTCAAAATGTTATCACATACTTAGAGTCACCCAGATTCAAGATACTGTGTATCTGATGGGTTGTTCCCAAGTTGTTTTCTAATAATTATATATTTTGTATGTACCTAATGCCCTTTATGTATTGACTTATCCAGAGACCACGTTCTAAGTTGTCATTGAAATATGGGTCGGTGATATCTTAAAGGGATGCAGTGAATTCATGTTTCTTGAAGAAGTGGGCTAGACATTGTTTTCTACTCGTGGTCTAATTATATAAATAATGTTTGCACAGACTCATAAAGTAAAGACCCATGAAGGCTCTGAGCTTCTTGAGGGCAGGCATCTTATCTGTTGATACAATGAGTCCTATCTCTCTTTTTTCCATTTACTGAAACTAATGAAAAACAAAACGATGAGGAAGAGAAAAACCAGAACATCAGTAAAAATGGGATTCAGGAATGAGGCTCAGACCTGCAGCTCAGCCAGGCTTATTGATACTTCCCTCCCCACCCTGAGTCTCCTCCTTGGCAGAATAGTTACCAGTTACCCCATTATCCACATAAACCATCAGGGCAGATCTTGGCCTTCCTCATACCTCTTGCATGGAGGAAGGCCACATCAACACGGCAGTTGTAAATAAATCAACCTTGCCCGGGACAGAGTTATGGATCAGGGCTGGTGCCCTCCTCATTCTACCAGTCAGATCAAGAGAAGGCAGCAGTTTCAAACCAATTCTGCAGAAACATAGGAAACAGAGTATTGTTTGAAGTTACGCATTTCTGTATCTCTAGTTATCTGGTACAGTAAATAGTAGGCATTAAGAAGTAGATGGTTGTAGATCTCACATGTATTTATTGAAGCCTGGTAACGATAGAATATTATGACCGTAGCTGCAGTAGACAGAAAATGAGCTACCCTTGTAATTTCAGCAATGAAGAACTTTTTGGATGGTATTTCAGGTATTCATTTAGGTAGATAGAAGCAAGGAGAAAAGTCACAGTATCTAGAGAAGGGTGGAAAGTTATACGTAAGCTAAGGCAAACCATCCCGTTAGAATGGTCCATTGCATTGTACAGCTTCTCATCTTAAGAGGAAGAGGGGATCCTGACAGCAAGTTGCCAAAGAAAGCACTTGAAGTTCTCTTTCAGGTTCTATACTGTGAAAATGTGGTAATTTAATTGAAGGAAAGAAAGGCTAACTTCCTTGCCATGTAACCTTTAAGAATGAGGCTACTGTGCACATCACTGCTGCACGGAGAAGCGGGCTGATGTTTCGGGTGTTGTACGGTGCTTAGAAATCTTACTCTCTGGGGAAAGGATTCTCATTCTTCTGCATGTGTCAGACAGTTTTCTCTGTGCTCTGTGTTGTTCAACACTGTTGCGTTTTGGCTGCTCTTCAAAGCAGAGTACTTCTAGAGCTTCCATATTTATGGTAACTTCAGGCCATCTGCTGCTTCACTACTGTTGGAAGGGAGGGAGGACAGTTTCCAACTTAAACACAGCCATACTCATTGCACCAAAGCACTTTCCACAGTATTTATTTTCAAATGCACTAGATTTTGTTGTCCTAAATTTCCATTGTTATCACTTGCTGTTTTTTTAAAAAGAGAATTATCCTTCCTGCCAGCAAAAGGAAAAAAAAGAATCACCAGGCTGCCTTTTATTTCTGGGCCAATGTACAGGGCTCTAAACATGACAAAGATTCATTTTGACCTTCTGATTAGCATGTAAATTAAGATACTTGAAGCAGAAGGCTCCATATTTTCTTCCAGTTCATGAGCGATGCCAACAGATTGGTGTAAATCAAAATGGAACACTTACGAAGCAGATACCATTTATAAAATGTCAATTAGAGAAGGAAAAACTGCCTATAAAAGTTAGCTAACTGGTTATATCAATTAGAATAGTTTTCTCCGTTGTTTAATACCACTGTTATCATTTTGTAACACAGAAAGGATACAGTGTAATCTCCCTCCTGTTATTTTGAAAGATCTCTTGAACATACATGTCTCAGTATTTCTTAATTGCATTTACCTGCCACTAAACCCCTGAAGATGCAGTGGTGGTTTTGCATCTTGTATCTGTATATAGTATAAATTTCTGGATTCTGGGGGAAAAAAACTGCATGAAGATCTTTTTTTTTTAATGTTAATTTTTAGAGAGAGAGGGGGGGAAAACACAGAATCTGAAGCAAGCTCTAGGCTCTGAGCTGTCAGTGCAGAGCCTGATGCAGGGCTCAAACTCACAAACTGTGAGATCATGACCTGAGCCGAAGTCGGATGCCTAACCAACTAACCACCCACGTGCCCCAAAATCATTTGAATGATTAGGGGAACAGTTCAAAATTCATACCAGGGTTTTTCTTCCTACCTAATAATTGAGAATCAGGTTTCTCAATTATCTGGATCAGAATTTGGCAATGTATGGCTTTTGGGCCAAATCAGGCCCACTGCATCGTTTGGTAGAGCCCATGAGCTAAGAACATAATTTAAATTAAAAAAAAAAAATTAATGTTTATTTATTTTTGAGAGAAAGAGACAGAGCGTGAATGGGAGAGAGGAAGAGAGAGGGGAGACACAGTATCTGAAACAGGCTCCAGGCTCTGAGCTGTCAGCACACAGCCTGATGTAGGGCTCGAACCCATGAACCTTGAGATCATAACCTGAGCTGAAGTCAGACGCTCAACCGACTGAGCCACCCAGGCACCCCCATAGTTTAAATTTGTAAAAGGCCACTATAAATGACTATTTAGGCATTGATATAATAGCCTTAATTCTGCTGCTTGTCCCTCAAAGCCTAAATATTTTCTGTTTGGTCTTTTGAGAAAAAGTTTGTCAACTTCTCATTTGGTTCATGGTAATAAAACTTACCTAATTGAATTGCTGTGATAGGTGGGAGGTAAAAAATGTCTTTTTAGGGGCCACATTCCTGTTATGGTCAACAGATGCTTACAGTAAGCAAAACACCACCACAGCTTGTGCTGTGAATGGAGACGTTTAAAGAACTAAGAACCCTTATTCTTAGATTAAGAAGCTTCTTAATACACGTTTCATGTAAGCCACTGAATAGTCATCAGTGGAAAAGAGATGATATTGGTTTCCAACCTGGACCTGTGTATTTCCCAAAAACACTGCAGCAAAATTCATAGAGATTCCAGAGTTCATTCCCAACTACAAGGTCATGGTCAATTAGATAATAACAGAATAAAACAGGGATGCTTCAGCAAAATAGTAACTCTTAATACTTTGGTCAAGAGGGACATGGGTGTGGGTTTCACCTGGAAATCGAAATGCCTCATGATTAATAAAATAAATGATTACTATGTATCATTTTCATAAAAAATAAAATGAATGATTCTAGTATGATGGGTGACCTTTATGGAACTTAAATGAAGAACAGTTCTGGCTGTGCGATTCCAGTGTCCTAAGAGAGGGGCCACCCAGATTAGTGGTGGGCTCTTTTGTACCAGGTAGCAGTGGCTATTTAACATGTGAAAGCCCAATTAGCTTTGCAGTTGTCGAAAGGTAGACATCTGTGCTCTTCCTCTCGGATGTCTGCCACATACCTACAGCTTTGGTGACAAAGCTGATGTCCTGTGTTTTTGATCTTATAACTTTGCCCTCTCCTTAGCCTCTTTTCAGTTCCACATCTCATTAATGATGATTCCAACACAGTTTTTTCATGTGCTCTGGTTCTCATTAAATGTGTGGAATATGTACCTGGCAGAAGAACTTGCTTTTCTTCTGCTCTTTAAGTTTTGACAAGCTTTCAAACGCACCTTAATGGAATTCTTCAAAAGCAGCCTCCCCATTCTGGTGCCAAGGCCCTGGAGAGCTGAGAAACAAGCATGGGGCAAACCTGTTGGAGGTGAGTGTGAACAGCGAGTCAGGGAAGTCACTCTTTCTAAGGTTGGGCAGGTTGCCAAGCCACTTTGTGGCTCCATTTTTTCAGATCAGCGGAACTTCTGGGCTGCACAAGAATCACTCCATACTTCCTTCTGTTTTGAAAAGCTTGGTTCTGTGATGCCAGGATAGAGTGTCTGTAAGCACATTGGCTTTATACCACAACATAATCGCTCCAGACAACACAAAGTTATCGTTTCACTGTTCTGGAGGGTGAGAAGTCCTAAAATCAAGGTGTTATCAGGGCTGGTTCTTTCTGGAGGCTCAGGAGGTAAATCTGTTTCATTGTCCTTTCTCTGCCTCATTCCGTGGATATGGCCTCTCATGACTTGGCCTCTTCCCTCTTTTCTTCCTTGTCACATTGCCTTCTCTCTGACTCTGAGCCTCCTGCCTCCCTCTTAGAATGACCCTGTGACCCTGTTGAGCCCACCAGAATACAATCCAGACCATTCACTCCATTTCAAGATACTTATTCACACCTGAAAAGTCCTTTTGCCAGGTAAGGTTACCTATTTACAGGTTCTGAGAATTAGGATGTGGACATTTGTTGGGTGGGGCAGGGCAAGGGGAAGATTTGGTTTTTATTCTGTCTACCAAATATTCCTAACGTGTCTGTTCAAAAAGCCTTTGATGGATGGTTCCCTGTTGCCTAGAACATCAAGTATTTTTAAGATGCATCTTTCTTTTAAAACGAAACAAAGAAGGATTGCAATAAAAGATTGCAGTTTCCCTTTTACCCTGATTACCAGGAATCTCAGCTCCTGTTCATTTATTAAGGTTTATTTATTTATTTTGACAGAGAGAGAGGGAGCTGGGGAGAGAAGAGAGAGAGCATCCCAAGCAGGCTCTGCACTGGCAGCACAGAGCCCGATGTGGTGCTCAAACCCATAAACCATGAGATCACGAAGTGAGGTGAAACCAAGAGTTGGATGCTCAACTGACTGAGCCACCCATGTGCTCCAGCTCAGCTCCTATTTAACTTAATTACAGTAACTTTGCTAATATTTATATTTTTATGATTTTCCTTGGTCCTATTTTATTTCATATGACTTCATTTTGCTGGTTTTGCTTTTCTGAAAAAGGCAGTATATGATTTTATTCTGTATATAGATTTTTTAAAAATATTGTGTAGCACCCCTCTTTCTGGAACTATTAAGGTGTCTGAATCCTATAATCAGGTCTTTGTTTCTCTATAGTTTGGCCTTTTTTTTCCCTTTTCAGCTTCATCCCCTAATCAGTGACTATAAACCCCCTGCAGTGAGCATGTGGTTTATTTAGGGCCTTCAGCTTTTATAACATTGGTCATAAAGGTCCTTATTTTACTTAGGTTTCTTTCCAAGTGGCAGGAACTTATCCAATATGTCTGAAGCCAGAAAAGAATCATGGAAGGTACTCTTGTGAAGGTGGAGCTTACTGTCATTATAGACTGATTGACCTTCCAACAAGAGCTCTAGGATTCAGTTTTTGTCTATCCTTTGCCTCTCCTTTCCTGTAGATTTTATTATTTTCTGGTTCCACTTGGTGGCAAGATGACAGCAGTTGCCTAAGCTTTCCACCCTTATGAGTTTCAATGTTGTGGGACAGAGCAATAAATTCATGAGTTGGGTGTAAAACCAGGTTAGCTCTAACTGGCTCTGCATAGGTAGGACGGAGTCTTGAACTCATCGCTAAACCAATTATTGTGACCAGGGGCAAATTCAAGGCATTGGCCTCTTAGATCTGGGTCATAGATCTAAGTCCATAGGACATGGAACTGAAAGGTAAGACCCTACCTGAGTCACTAGGTTGAGGCTGGGAAAGGACAGGTCTTGCACTAAAGGAAAATCAGGCTGTTATTGGATTGAAGTAATAGATGCTGGGTGGTCCAAAGCTCATAACTCTAGAAGCTGTTCCCATCTAGGATACATTCTGCCCTCTCTGCTGTTTCCATCTGCAACTCTTCTTGAACGTCTAGCTAAAATTGTTTTTACCTTTTTTCTAAGTCCTCTGGAGGGACTCTGCACAAAATCATGTTTAATTTATCTGATTATCTGTGGAATCTATTCTTTCACTTAACAAACAGTTAAAGTATATCTGTCTCTCAGACCATGTGTGCTGGGGACCAAAATGTTGATCATTTGCTCTGAGGGACTTAAAATGTAGAGGAGAAGACTGACATTTCACAGGTCACTGTAAGCATGATGAATGTTAATAATAAAGAAACAATGGGAGAGTTTAACAGGAACGTTTAGGTAGGGGGTTCTGAGAGGTCTTCCATGAGGAGGTGTTATTTAACAGGAATTCTGGAATTACCTAGACATAGGTGAGGAGAGTTTAGAATAAGTGGAATATTGCCTGCTGGTGGAAGTAGAAAGGCCCAGAAAGTTTTATACACTATATTCAGACTTCTCTGTCTAGGAGGATGGATAATCAAAAGAAGAGAACCAGAATTGGTACACGATGTGGGGGCAGGGATTATGAATCAGAACACCCAAGCCAGTTTCAAGTGGCTTTGTTCTCTGAGCTCCAATCTAGGATATTAGATTGTCTGATTTTTTAAAAGTTTCTCATTTCATACTTGGGGAATTAAAAATGCTGGCAATAGATTAAAATTTAATTGTATGGGCAAAATAAAATCCTGGCTGAAGTGTTTCTGTATTTTGTGATTTCCAGTACACATGAATCTGTTCGGGTAGCTAAGAATTGGACTTTGTGGGTTTTGGATTTTATCCATTAAAAGTTTTAAAGAGTGGGCACCTGGATGGCTAAGTCAGTTAAGCACTCAACATTTTTTTTTTTTTTACGTTGCTTCCAGTTTTATTTTTTTATTTTTTTTTATTTTTTTTACAAATAGTTTATTGTCAAATTAGTTTCTACATAACACTCAGTGCTCATCCCCAAAGTGCCCTCCTTCATGCCCATCCCCCCTCCCCCCCACATCCATCAGTCCTCAGTTTTTGTCAGCATTCAAGAGTCTCTCATGGTTTGCCTCTCTCCCTTTCCCCCACCATTTCCGCCCTTCTTCTCCCCCTTGTTCCTCCGTCAAGTTCCTCCTAATCCTCCTATACGTGCAAACATATGGTATTTGTCCTTCTCTGCCTGACTTATTTCACTCAGCATAACACCCTCAAGGTCCATCCATGTTGCTACACATGGCCAGATTTCATTGTTTCTCATTGCCATGTAGTATTCCATGGTATAGATAAACCACATCTTCTTGATCCATTCATCTGTTGATGGACACTTAGGCTCTTTCCATGTTTTAGCTATTGTGGAGAGTGCTGCTATGAACATTGGGGTACATGTGCTCCTATGACTCAGCATTTCTGTATCCCTTGGGTAAATTCCTAGCAGTGCTATTGCTGGGTCATAAGGGAGTTCTATTGTTAGTTTCCTGAGGAACCTCCACACTTCAACATTTTTTTTTTAAAAGAATAGAGTGAACCATTGAATTTTGACATATTTTGTTTTTTTATTCTTGTTTTTTTTAAGTTTATTTATTTTGAGAGTGAGAGAGAGCGAGCGAGGGGCAGAAAGGGAGAATGTCAAGCAGGCTCTGTGCTGTTAGCACAGACCTCAACGTGGGCCTTGAACTCACAAAACTAGGAGAACATGACCTGAGCTGAAATCAGGAGTGGGACACTTAACTGACTGAGCCACCCAGATGCCCCAAGCGTCTGACTTTGACTCTTGATCTCAGCTCCGGTCTGTCATGAATTCAAGCCTGCAGTGGACTCCCCACTGGGTGTGAAGCCTACTTAAAAAAAAAAAAAAAGTTTTAAGGAGGGAAGAGTGAGTGTTATACACGATTGGGCAGTACACTGGCTTTGAAAGCTGATGGTTCATTTTGTAAGACTTTTGCAAGCAAGTTATTAAACCATTGGTAGCTTGAAATCCACCAAGGAGGACTGTTTACACCATGGAAATTAGCAGATGCCACAAACCTTTCACCCTTCATGCCTCTGAGATGGTTGTTAAACATTTGCAACACACCATTCCGTTCATCAAATACATACATATACTATATTTGTGTATGTTATATATAATACGTATCTATTTTTTAAGATGTTATTTTTAAGCAATCTTTACACCCAATGTAGAGCTTGAACCCAGAACCTCGAGATCAAGAGTTGCACGTTCCACTGACTGACCCAAACATTTGCCCCATATACATATATTTTATATAATAGACATTCATATATATATATATATATAATTTGAAAGATTATTTTGGCTGTATCTTGGAGAGTGGATTGGAGAGGTCAAAAAGGAAGATGTTATAATACTCTATGCAAGAAATTATGATGGCAAAGGAAGGAGATGTGTAAGTCGATGGAGAACCTTTTGCCTCAAAACATATGGCTTAAACCAACAGCCCTTTGTTTAGCCTGAAATTCTCGGCAGTTGTCTTGGTTTGTGCCAGACTCAACAGAGTTTGATTGGGCTTGCTTGTTTGTTCGTTTGCTTATGTGTCTGTGGTCATTTAGCAGGTCAGTGAGAGGCTGAATGATCAGGATGATTTCACATAGATGTGTGAGATGGGTTGGCTGTGGCTGAGTGAAATAGGGTGGCTAGATTTGATCACATGTTGACAGTGTTAAAAGGCTAGAAAGCAAGTCCCGCTCAAGGGTTTACTAATGTCTCACTAACCAAAGTAAGTCCTAGATACCTATTCTTTTTTTTTTTTTAATGTTTTATTTATTTCCGAGAGAGAGAGAGAGAGAGCCTGAGAAGGGGAGGGTCAGAGAGGGAGACACAGAATCCGAAACAGGCTCCAGGCTCTGAGCTGTCAGCACAGAGCCTGACGTGGGGCTCGAACCCACAAACCACAAGATCATGACCTGAGATGAAGTTGGACGCTCAACTAACTGAGCTACCCAGGCACCCCCCCCTTGATACCTATTCTTGATTCAGGGGTAAAAACAGGTATCTCTTACTGGAAGAAGCTACAAAGTCAATTGCAAAGGTGCAGATAAAAGGAAGGGAGAAATCTGTGGCCAATTTTGCAGTCCGTCATGATGGATTTAGGAAGTAGTTGGGAAATAGTGTTGTCGGGTCTACTGGTGACCAAGTGTGGAAGATAAGGGAGAAGAGTGGGCATGATTAGCTTGTGTGTGCATGTAATTTCCCTCCCAGAATATACACGTAGGACAGAGAGTGTCATCAGATATAAAAAACAATTGCCCAGAACCATGGACAACTTATTTGTGGTCCAGTTAAGTAAAATTATTCTCTTGTCAATTTTGCCACCTGACTGAGTTTGGCTAAATCAGAGCATCAATTTGCCCCACAAGGAATAGTATCCCATGTTCTTCATTTCCTTCCAAATACACCTGGTGCAAAACTTCCCTGTTTCAGAAAGTCCCCCCCGCCCCCCACCACCAGAAAAAGAGAATCTGCACACCCTGGTCCTTTCTGCCATGATGCATTTGATAGTCTTGTATGTTGAGTCCTCACTATTTGGCCTCATCCCTTGAAGTGTGTATGCACATTGGTAAGAATCGTTTGTAATTCTCCTGACAGTGTGCAGTGTTGTGATGTCTCTTGTTACTGTCAGATTCATCCAGTGAATGGAGTAGAAAAGATTATGTGCTCCGTGGGGATGGGGACCAGGTGTTTGTTGCTCAGCACTGTATCTCTGGTGTTAGAACAGCCTCTGATGCACAGTAGGCTTCAAATACCTATTGTTGAAAAAGGGAGCCTTTGGAATTTATTTTGTAGTTTGTGGACTGACACATCTGTCCTTATTCTCCAAAATAGAGATGCAAAAGCACATCAGAAAACCAGCTTCCACTGTAAGTTCACTACCTTCAGCTTCTTGCTGTAATTCCTCAGTAACCTCCACATCCAAAGAATCCCTTCTGCCCAAAAAGTGTGTCTAGACTTATACTTTCTGTTACCTGCAGTTCTTGAGCAAATCACTGTGAAAACCCAAGTATGTGTTTAAATGCTAGTAAAGCAATTCTAGCACTATAAATTTACGGTTTCAAAATTAATGGTGATTTTGCTAGTGAAGCATAAACATGATTCAAAAGCAAAGGCTTAGTTGAGGCTTTGTAACTCTTAGAGTATGTTTTTTTCAACTCTATCTGCTCTTAATTGTGCAATAACTATATTGTTTTTCATCTTTGTGTTTGGATGGAGCCAATTTCAACTACTCTTTGCTTTAGTGGTGTTAAGTGGATGATTATTAATAATAATGAAGGGAATCAGAATTGCTGGGTCACATTCATTAATGGGTTGCATGCTTTCTAAGGTGTGGAGTCTATATACCACCACCACCCCTCCCCCACACTCCACCTGCCATGATTGACAGATATTCTACGTGCTGATATTTGCAGAGAGATCTAAGCTATTTACTATTGAGATCAATACTTAGTGTGGCATTTTGAAAGAAGTGTGAGGGAAGGAGGGAGCCAAGGAAAATGGAAAGAAGTGATTTGGAAGGGTTAACAAAGTCAGAGAACAGACCTGTGGTCATCTTGGCAGGGGGGAGAAGAGAAATCATCTGAAGACCAGAGCTGTCCCTCTTAATTAATTGACAGTGAGGGTCTTTAAAGTCATTTTTGGTTACTCTGTGTTAACAGCATACATTTAACAAGAGTAAAATAACCATCTTTAGATTCTATGGCTTTTAAAATGACCAAGAAAGATGTGAAAACAGCCAGGGTAAAAAACCATTGGCCCCTGTTCATGATTAGTTTTCCAGGAAGGGGTAAATAGAGGGAAAACAAAGTGAAGCAAAGTAGTTAATTCCCTTAGCTTATATTCATGGCCAGTGGCTCCTTATGACATGAGTTCCGTATTCTCATCGATGGCAAAGTAAATCACCATAGGCTTACCAAAGCTTGGTAAGAGATACTAGAATTTTTAAGAAAACCCTGTGTTCCAAAGAGAGGAGTTTGAAAAAATAGGGGGTTGCACAGGTCAGAATCCTATAGCAGCTCCTCAGGGAATGAAAGGTGTTTATGTCCCATTGATTCTGACAACTTGCCCACTTTTAAATGAGTCATTGGGGACAGGGTGTAATGTGAAGCAGCTTTGCAATTCCAGTGTCCTGACACATTTTTTGATTATGCCATTAAACACAGTAAGGCTACATCTTGAGTTATTTTATAGATCGGCAGGTAAAGAGATGGCATTTTCTGAATTTCACTTTATCTGATTTGGAATCCTTCTTTCTACGTTTGATTCATTGTTACAAGAGTGAATTAAACTTGCATGTGTGATGCAGTTTTTAAAATCCACAACTCCAGCACAGCAATAAAAATGGCAGCTCCCTTTTTTAAAGAACTGGCTCAAAGTCTCGTTCCTTTTGCAAGGGATTGTGATTGTTACTCTTCATGAACTTCAGCTAACTGTTACAGGAGAGAGCATTGGCTTATGCTAAATGTTTTTAATGTTCTCTTGCTCAAATATAAGCTCAAAATTAAAATGCCATTTTGGTCATTTAGCTTTATGACTAATTATTGTATAAGTGGCAGTTGGATTTCCAAATTGGGCTGCCTAGCTACAAACCTCCAAATAGGATTGCTTATCTGAAACAGTTTGCTGCAAAACCAAACCCTGAAACAAATGACAAGCAAGCAATTAAAACACAGGGTATTTTTCAGTAGACTGATGATCCTCTCCGTGTGGCTATTGGCCCAGTGTTCCCTTAATTACACAATCCACTTAGTGGGATTTAAAATAATACTTTTTCTTTTTTCTTTTCTTTCTTTCTTCTTTTTTTTTTTTTAAAGTAAATTTCGGGGTAATGCCAGTGGACTGTCTTCTTTTTTTGAATTGAATCAGACAATCTCATCTGCAGATCTATCTCCCAATGTAGGATTTGGATAAGTTGGTTTCCAGTTCCCTGAAATCAGAGAGCGATAAACTGCCTGCATTTGCCTGTGAAAGTTGAGAGGCTTTGCAAAGTCAAGAAAAACAACAGAAATATAGGAAAAATGTAATCCCCTATTAAGAGACTATATAACCCGTTGATCTCCCAGAAGCAGTAGTGCAGCTGTACAAGGATAATGAAGAGAATGAGGAGGCTTTTTACCTGTGTGTAGATGACCATCAATTTAATAGAAATAGAAAAATATCAAACTCATTTTAGTGTTTGAGATTCTGCTTCAATTTGAGATGAAAGGTCTGAGTTTCATTAGGAACAGAAGCAAAGTTGTATCCATCCTCAGAACACATATTGTGCATAGTTAATTGACATTCTTTTAATCTGGTTTATTTGAACACACCTAAGATGGAAATTATTACCTGTGCAAAGAAAGATAATTATAAAATGACATGGGCAACTTTAGACCAATTTAGTAACCCAGAAGATTTTTTATCAGCTAAAATGGGGCAAGAGACAGCATAAATGAATCTGATTGTTTTCCTGAAAATTTGAGGACATTATCTCTGGGGTAGAAGGGCATTGTAATTTGAATTTGGAATAAAAAGTACTATCCAAGTATTAGGAAAAGTCCTTCATTCTATTATCTATTGTACAAGTTTGCAAACTTTGCTCTCTGCTAGGACCAGCTGGTGAGCTTTTAAAAATCTTGATGTCCAGGCCATATATCAGAGCTTGAAATCAGGATATGTGCCATCAGCTTTGCAATTTCAGTCCTTTTTCTTACAAAAATTCAGCTCATTGGTTGAAAAGATGCTTGTCGGTGGGTGAGTCCATATATGTAATCAAAGCTAATGTTCTCAATAAAAAAATAAGATTAATAGTTGATGCTTTCCCTCCACTAATGATGATGAGTTAAGGGTTTTTTGTCCATTAACCTCTTAACCTTCCTAAGTACTATTTAATAATGTGTTAATCCAGCATTTCATTTTATGAGTGAAATGAGCTTGCAAGGATGGATATTGATGGCATGATTCTAAGAAAAATTAAGAATGTTTAATAACTTTAGAAAATCCAGACAACTAGTAAAATCCACTGGTAGGTTGTTAAGTATTGAAAGTACTGTGACTTTTCTGCCAGTTCCAGGGTTTTGTTAGAATCTCAGTCTCTGCCTTGGGGTACAGGGTGTGATTGACAGGAGGGATTGTAGACTGATAGCTTTTGGGCTGTGTTTGGCCCAAATAGGTGCTGTGTTCAGCCTGCACAGTGTTTTACTGTCTGAAGATAATATGCACATCAGAATCTTAATTTCTTGTTTCTATCAAAAGTTTAGTATATACAGAGCTGACAAGCTGCTGCTACCCCAGAGACCGGGCTTTCATTTGTTTCTGTGCCTATTTAGGTTTATGGCTGCTCTTCTAATTTACTTTGTAGGCTTTTAAAAAGCCTGAAATCCCTGCCTCAGACCAAGATGGGAGGCAGGGAATGTTTATTTCTTGCGTTTTCTTCTAATGGAAACAAACTCTTATCTTTTCTTCTGTTTCTTCTTCACATGATCATAACATTCCAAATACAAATATTGTCCTTTGCTCTATTAGTTTCCTAGGACTGCCCTAACAAAGTACCATGTACTAGATGACTACCAATAATAGAATCTTTTTTTCTCTCATAGTTCTGGAGGCTGGAAGTCCGAAATCAGCTTGTTGATAGGACCATACTCCCTCTGAAGGCTCTAGGGAAGGATCATTCCTCGCCTCTTCCAGCTTCTGATAGCCCCAAGTGTTCCTTGGATAACTGTAACACTGCAGTCTCAGCCTCCATTGTTACACTGTGTGTCTGTCTTCACCTGGCATTTTCCTCTTCTTGTAAGGACACAAGTCATTTAGATTAGACTTCATCTTAACTTGATTATATCTCAAAGATCTTATTTCCAAACAAGCTCACATTCTTGGGTACTGAGTTCGGTATATCTTTATGGAAGATACAACTCAACTGTAACACTTGGATTGAACAGAGAGCAAGACCAGTGTGACCAGTGGCCATGTATAGTCAGGTCTCTCGGTGGAGCACTTGTTTTGGACCCTGTGACCTAAGATCCATAGTACTGAGATGCCTCCAGTCACAATGACCTTGTTTTACCATGTTCCTTCCTCTTTGAGTCACATGTCTCTGATAAGAGGCTCCATCTGTTATACACCTGCCTTATCTTCCTACTAAGCCAGTACACACATTGGGGGTGCCCATAAATACTTAAAAAGTAAATCAGGATGTTTGTTGGAAGTGGGCATTGGTGCCAGAGCTAAAACTTGCCAGAATACGGTTCCTAAGTCTTGCTTTCTTACTTTCTTAATGCTAAGCTTGTACAAAAGGTGGGAGAGATCCTTTAAATTTTTTGCTGCTGCTGGCTTATACTCTCTCCACTTTACCCCATGTTTGCAGCTCCAGTGGTTGTAGCCATTTTACTTTATTACTGTGGCATTGGAACAGTTTGTTCTTGGTTGTGAAGCTTCTGGACTCATGTCTAATTTAAGGCCATTTGCACCAGGGGATTCTGGGGATTTCCATCTCCATATGAATGGGACACTGAACTCCCATCTCAGAATTGACTGTGTAGTGCATGTCACCTGAGTATACTTAGCATGGTCTTTTCCCTCAGTATATGAAAGGTTCTTACTGTATTAAACTAAACTACAAGTGTTCTTACTTTTATTCAAACTGATAATCTCTCTTTGAATTAGTGTGTTTAGGTCATTTACATTTAATGTAGTAACATACTTGGACCTAAGTCTCTCAGTTTATTATTTGTATTTTTTATTTTTCGTATGTTACTATTACTTTTTACTCCTTTGTTCTCCTTTCTTCTTTTGGGTTGAGTGAAGTTGATACTTTGTTAAGTTATATAACCAAAAGACAATAGAGATCTCTATTATTTTTAAATGGTTGCTCTAGGGCTTAAAATATACATATCTAATCTTTCATAGTCTACTTTAGAGTTACTATTTGAACACAATGAGCAAAATATAGAAGCCTTCAAGCATATAAATCTTATCCTCCTTCCTTTATATTATAGTTGCCAAATGTATTACAGATATGTACATTAAAAACCCCACCAATGTGATAATTTTTGCTCTCAATAGTCATATACATTTTTTTAATGTAAGAGGAGAAAACTAGACAGTACGTATCTAGTTATTCACCACTTATGTTGCTTTTCCTTTATTGATAAAGTTCCCAACTTTTTTCTGATAGGATTTCCCTTCAGCATGAAAAATAACCTTTAGCATTTCTTTTAGGGCTATCCTACATTGTACTCTCATTTTAGAGGTGTGAAGTCATCACGGTTTCATTATTACTTATGTGTATGTGTTGAGTGTGCTTTTTGTTTTCTGAGGAGAAACAAGTTAATTCATTCAATGACTGTTTCCCCCCCCCCCCCAGGGCTTTCTATGTGCCAGGCGCTATTATTCATGAGACAATTGATGATAGAGCAGCAGACAAAAGAAAAAAATTGCCCTCTTGAGTCTAACATCATATGTGGGAGAGAATAGACAATAAATAAGCAAATAAAGGATGGCATGGATCAGAGGTGAACTTTCAAATTGGTTGGCCAAGGATGACCTCTCTCAGAAGGGAACGTGGGAGTAGAGACTTGAATCAGGCGAAGGAGCCAGCCCTGATAAATTCTGGGGGAAGAATGTTCCAGGCCAGGGAACAGCAAGTGCAGATGTCCCAAATCAGAAGGTGACTAGCATGTTTGATGAGGAGCAAGGTGGCCAGGTGGTCAGGGAGAAGGAATGTAGTTATTCAGCCAGATAGGTGAGGCTGGGATCATAAGGAGGCTATCTAGTGAAAAATAGATGGGGGAAAAGATCCATCTGTTACATCAGAACATGAAATTTATATACAGGAAGTTTATTTTTAAATGTTTATGCTCCTGGGACTAAAACAGGGGTCAAAAAACTCAAACACCTAAGACTTGTTTCTAATTGAAATATGCAAATATAGGCCTAGTGTTGCAGTCTTCCAATTTTGTCAGGCAAGCTGGAGACAGACCATTCATTGAGTTAAATCTGTTGACTTTTAAATATTGACAACTAAGAAATTAAATTCTTTTTGGATCCCTGAGCCAAACACAACACCTGTGGGCTGGAATCATTTTACAAGCTGCCAGATTTTGAGCACTGGCCTAGAAGCTTTATCATCAACAAGCAGCTCCATTCCATCCCTCTTTAAGGACAATAGTCTGTGCACAGATTGCTTTAAATTTGATTTGTGTTCCTATGCTCTCTTTTAATTTAATGTTGTAGTCAAGGATTACGTACCATAGTGAATAGCTTGGTGAAAAATATTTCATTTGCAGGTATTTCTGCTTGTAGTTCACATTAGTTCACATTAGATGTGACCTGCTGGGGTAACTCATGGGTATCTGGTTTGTAAAAGGCTCAAGGACAAGAGCCATGATGCCAGTGGGCATCATCCACCTTTTGCCCTTCTTTCTTCTTTACATGGCAGACTTTGGACATTCATCTGAATTTATTGCCTGAGAGGTTTATTGTACTTAGCACAGCTTTCTCCACAGCCTGGTGAGATAATTATGATTGTTATCTTCTCCTTTTTCTTCCCCCCACCCCCCTCCTTTTTATGAGATGAAAACCTCTGGTATAAATATGTGACAGCTAGGGCATGCGCTTTCTTTTCTTCTCAGCCTAATGGATGAACAGCTGGGAGTTAATGAGCTTTTAATAGTGAGTGTAGGGGGTTAGTTTGTTGCAATTTCAGTCTCTGCTGAATACTCTGAGGTCTCATTGTTTTTCTATTTCCTCTTAACATTAGCTTTATTGATACCTGCAAACACCTGTTTAAAATTCACTCAGCATGGAGGGGACATAGTTCTCTTTGGATAACCTTGGCCTTGACTGACTCTCCTCTAATTATGAGGCTCCTGTAGAACTTCATGTGATGTTTTTATCTTCATTTTTAAGGATCTAAAAAATGTTAGTGATTAAATTTTTATTGAGCACAGAAAATTTTTAAAAACTTTTTGTATGAGTATTTGTAATTTTTCCTTGACCCTTTTAATTTTTCTACTCTGTCCTTAAAGGCAAAATAATCAAAATCCTTCTTCCACTAATACATTTTATAGATATTTTCTTAGCATTTATTTCTCATCTATCTTTTCACCTTAAATTAAATTTTCTGAGATCTATCTTCTGTAAATCCTGGGCCATAAAATGATTACCTCTAGCTAAAAAACCCCTCATGATTAGCAATAATAGATGACCTTTATGCAGTTTATGCAACATTCTGTAAAGGTTACAAATCACCTCCATGCATCTGTATTTCCTAATTACGTTTTCACAATTACCTTCTCAGATGAGCTGGACACATATTACCATTTTACAAAGTAGAAAACCAATGTACGGTATGTTATTAGTCAAGGTTAAGTGGTTATAAAAGTTAATACATGTGCATGGTAGAATTTGAAACATGCAAAGAGTGTACAAAAGTTTTTCTACCTAGAGGTAACCAGAGTTAAACAGTTTCTTGTGTTTCTTCCAGTAACTTTTCATGCATGTATACACTTGTGCCTACTATTTTTTTTTTTTTAATACAGGAGGAGAATGCTCTTCATACTGTCCTGAAACTTACTTATTTAATTGTGGAAATTGAACATGTGTGTTAGTAATCCCTGCAGATTTCTTTCCTAAATTGTGTGGACTTAGCATAATTTGGTTAACTAGTCCCCTACTGATAGACATTTAGTTTGTTTATGCTTTTTGGTACTGAAGAGCCTAAAACATGATTCTGTGTAGATTTTACAAATATTTCTGTACCTAGACAAACACAAATCCCTAAAATTAGAATTACTGAATTATTAGGTATGTGCATTCAGAATTTTGATGCATATTTCTAAAAGTGCCCTGAATATATCATTATAATATTTAAACAGCATAACAATTTACACAAAAGATTGTGCTGTCCCTCACAATGGCTCTAATTATTTAAATCTTAAAACATTTTTTTTTTACAAATAGTTTATTGTCAAATTAGGTTCCACATAACACTCAGTGCTCATCCCCACAAGTGTCCTCCTCCATGCCCATCCCCCCCTCCCCCCACATCCATCAGTCCTCAGTTTTTGTCAGCATTCAAGAGTCTCTCATGGTTTGCCTCTCTCCCTTTCCCCCACCATTTCCGCCCTTCTTCTCCCCCTTGTTCCTCCGTCAAGTTCCTCCTAATCCTCCTATACGTGCAAACATGTGATATTTGTCCTTCTCTGCCTGACTTATTTCGCTCAGCATAACACCCTCAAGGTCCATCCATGTTGCTACACATGGCCATAAATCTTAAAACATTTTAACTTACCGGTCTAAGTTGGTTTAATTTGCACATTTTAAATTATTAGTGAGGTTGAACATCTTTTCATATGGTTATAAGCAATTTGTATTTTATTTCTAGTTCTTGTCTACTTGTGATTCTTTGGATATTCAGTAATCTTTTCTTAGTGATTGTAAGCATTTTTGACATATTGATGAACATAGTTCCGTCTGTCCTGTTTCAGATATTTTTCTAATTTATCATTCATGTTTTGACCTTATTTTCATTATTGCAAGAGCAAACAGGATCATTATGAGAATAAACTTGGGAAAATTTGAAAAGCAAAACAAAATTAAAGTCTCCCTAATCTTGTTATTTAGTAACAACCACTTTTGTTATATTTTGTATGTTTTTGCCAACTTTTTTTTCTGTGTGTGTGATTAAGAGAGAGGTGGGGAGGAAGAGAATCACCTGGGGTGACAGAAAACTAGGTGGGAAGCTCTGAAACAGATCCATCACCTTTTTGTATCAGCAGCCCGTTTCTATTTTCTTTTAGAAGGAAAATCCTAAGTGTTACCAAGGATCCTTTTTTTTTTTTAAATCGAAGATCACTCCTAGGAAGTGGTAGATGGGCCTCTTCTGTTTAGACTTTGGGCACAGCACTGAAGCTCTTAAGCTGGATAGAACTTTTTGTCAATGTTTGTCTGATTCTGATGCTGTCTGCCTTTGTTTTGATTTATTACTAGCGATGTAACTACTGTATTTGAGGACCAATTGCAGTGTTACACGTCCTGCATTTTATTTTATTTAGTTTTTTTAAATGTTTTATTTATTTCTGAGAGAGAGAGACAGAGTGAGCAGGGGAGGGTCAGAGAAAGAGGGAGTCACAGACTCTGAAACAGACTCCAGGCTCTGAGCTGGCAGTCAGCACAGAGCCCGACGCGGGGCTGGAACCCACGAACCGCGAGATCATGACCTAAGCGAAAGTCGGACGCTTAACCGACTAAGCCACCCAGGCGCCCCACACATCCTGCATTTTAAAAAAGGCAGGTTGGAGGTTGGAGGTTTTCAGGGAAAGGAGCCAACATCACTAGCAGCATGGAAATTCTCTGCTGCTTTTGTCCCTGAACTGCAGCTAGATCAGCACCAAACCATTCTGCATACCTAGAAAATTGATCTGAGGACTAATAGAACAGTTTGCTTAACTTGAGCCACACAACTCAGCAGGTATGCAGCATAGAGAGGTAAATTGGGGGAGTGGGAAGCCATGGAGGGTAGGGAGCTGTTTTTGTTTGCAGAGAGGAGGGAGATGGGGAGAGTACAGGAAAAGCACTCCCCTGGAAAGCACTGGAGAGAAAGTGTGGAAACACTTAATACGAACTGAACAAGAAAAGGCAAAAGGAGAGGGTTTCAATACCCTTGTTCAGGACTTTATAAACAGGGAGCACAGAGTCAGAAACTCCACAGCTCAGTACCTCGCAGTGTTCTAGTGGGAAGGGCGAGTGCCCAGGAGCAGACAGGAAGGTCTGAGTGGTCCTCGGGCCACATTGGGAGAGATGGTTCCCCTGCTGGGAGGACATTTGGTAGAGGCCATGAAGGCTTTCCACAGGCAAAGATCCCAGTGGATTCCAGATTACAGCCACCTTTGCCGGTGTTGGAACAAGGATGCTAGAGTGTGTGAATTCTGGCATCAGATGCATTTTGTGATTTACCATCCTCCCTGAACCGCTGCTGGTACATGATCATGCAGTTTCTCTGGGCCGGACTGACACCTGGCCACAGTCTGCAGGCTTCTGCAGTAACACAATTGTGTGAGTGTTCCCAGGGGTGGGCTGGTACCTGGCCATTGTTTGGGGAGACTGTCCCCCAGAGTGTTGGAGTGGGCCACTAGAAGTGAGGGGTCTGGAAACACAGCCCCATCTGAGATAAAATTCAGGAGGGAGGTGCTGCTTGGTAGGCTGATGGCTTGGTCTCAGACACTGTAGAAGTGGGGAGTGGATGGAAGCTGGATACAAAGGAGGGTGCTTGATTGTTGGTTAGAGCAGAGTTCTGATGCTAGAGACTGGGAAGCTGAGTGATGCCATTTTCACCTCTCTAACGCATGTGTGACACACCAGTCCACACCGTGAGCTAATCAGGGCCACCTAGTGGAGACTGGAGCCGTTGCACCAAGCCCCATCCAACTATGCCAACCAAGCCCTGGAGAACCACAACTCTCTCCCCCTGCTTAGTGTACGGACTGTAAAGTGCTTCATTTTTTAACTTATAGGGGAAACTGGATGTTTCATTCAAATTTCAGTCTTTTTTCACTGGTCCATCTATTCTTTTTTTTTCTTGGATACAAAAAGAAAAAAAGTTATTTTTAACTTCCACTTTTATAAAAGATTTCTCTTCAACTTTTTCCTACTATATTATTATTTTTGGTTACTTTTATAGTCTATTTTACTTTCTTCATTTCATTTTTTCTATTTT
Organism: Hyaena hyaena; assembly: GCF_003009895.1. Classification (NCBI taxonomy): domain Eukaryota; kingdom Metazoa; phylum Chordata; class Mammalia; order Carnivora; family Hyaenidae; genus Hyaena; species Hyaena hyaena. Next base: position 1,222,543 of record NW_024080952.1, on the reverse strand, counting down.
ATTGTATACATTTTTTTTTGTTTCTAAAGGGTTTCTTACTTTTTTCTTACCCTTTTTTTCTTTTCTTTCCCTTCTCTATTCTATCAGTCTTCTTTTAACAACCAGACCAAAACACACATAGGATCTAGCTTCCTTTGTTTGAATTTTTTTGTGTATTGTTTTTAATTTTTGAAATAGAATTCTTTATTCTTTTTCTTCCTCCAAAATGACTAAACAAGGAAACTCACCCCAGAAAACAGGAAGAAATGACAGCCAGGGACTTAACACAGATATAAGCAAGAAGTCTGAAACAGAATTTTTGGATAAAGAATTTGGATGAGAATCATGATAATAATACTAGCTGGAGTTGAAAAAGCATAGAATCCCTTACTGTGGAGGTAAAGGAAGTAAAATCTAGTCAGGACAAAATAAAAATGTAATAACTGAGATGTAATGTCAAATGAATGCCACAGTGGCAAGGATGGATGAAGCAGAGTAGCAAATCAGCAATATAGATGACAAATTTTTGGATAATAATGAAGCAGAAAAGGGAAAACTAAGACAAGGACTAAAAAAGACTAGCAGCCAAGTCATAGGGGTCCTAAAAGATGAAGAAAGAAAAAAGGGGTAGAAGATTTATGTGAGCAAATCATAGTGGAAAACTTTCCAACCTGAGAAAAGAAACAGGCATCAAAATCCACGAAGCACAAACTCAAGTTAGATTCAACAAAAACTGACCATCAACAAATGTATCATAGTCAAATGCACAAAATACATAGACAAGGAAGGAATTCTGAAAGGAACAAGGGGAAAAGGTACTTAACCTACAAGGGAAAACAGATCAGGTTTGTAGCAGACCTATCCACAGAATCCCTGAATAGTCAAAGCAGTCTTGAATAAGAAAAACAAAGCCTAAGGCATCACAATCCCAGACTTCAAGATGTATTACAAAGCTGTAACCATCAAGATAGGATAGTACTGGCACAAAAACAAACACTCAGATCAATGGAACAGAATGGAGACCCCAAATGGACCCACAAACGTATGGCCAACTAATCTTTGAGAAAGCAGCAAAGAATATCCAATGGAATAAAAACAGTCTCTTCAGTAAATGGTGCTGGGAAAACTGGACAGCAACATGCAGGAAAATGAACATGGACCACTTTCTTACACCATACACTAAAATACACTCAATATGGATGAAAGACCATCCAAATCCTAGAGAACTATATATATGTGTGAGTATTACTCAGTGATGAAAAGGAATGAGATCTTGCCATTTGTAACAACATGGATGGAACTAGAGGGTATTATCATATGACATCACTCATATGAGGACTTTAAGATGCAAACAGATGAACATAAGGAAAGGGAAGCAAAAATAACATAAAAGCAGAGAGGAGTACAAAGCATAAGAGATTCTTAAATACAGAGAACAAACTAGGGTTGCTAGACAGTTTGTGGGTGGGAGGATGACTAAATAGGCAAAGGGCATTAAGGAAGACACTTGTTGGGATGAGCACTGGGTATTATATGTAGGTGATGAATCACTGTTTTCTACTCCTGAATAATGATTGCAGTATAGGCTAACTAACTTGGATGTAAATTTAAAAAGGAAAATAAATAAAAATGTTTTTAAAGACATAATTTACACATGCAAAATCTTCCCTTTTGGAATCCTCATGCACTGTTGGTAAGAATATATTTTGTTGCAGCCATTATAGAACACAGTATGACAACTTCTGAAATAATTGAAATGCCATACAACCCATTAATTCTACTTCTAGGTCTTTCCCCAAAGAAAACAAGAACACTAAATCAAAAAGATACATGTACTCTTATGTTTGTTGCAGCATCGTTAACAGCAAAGTAGCCAAGGTATGGAAGCAACCCACATGTCCATCAACGGATAAATGGATAAAGAAGGTGTGGTATATATACACAATGGAATATTACTCAGGCTTAAAGAAAAAATGAAATCGTGCTATTGAGAATAACAGGAACGGACCTAGAGGGTATTATGCTAAGTGAAAAAAGTCAGATAAAAACAAATGTGGAATATAAGAAACAAAACATACAAACAACAACAACTAAAAATAACAGAAACAGACTCATAAATATAGAGAAGAAAGTGGTGACTGCCAGAGGGGAGGAGGTTGTGGGGATGGTAAAAATAGACTTAGAGGATTAAGTGCTACAAACTTCAGTTTTTATAACTTAGGGGGATGTAATGTATAGCATAGGAAATATAGTCAATAATATTGTGATGAACTTTGACAGATTGTAACTTGTAATACCCATAATTGTCAAGTGACTGTGTTGGACACCTGCAACTAAGATAATATTGCTTATCAACTATACTTCAGTAAGAAAAATGACCACATTTAAGTGCATACATTTCATTAATTTTGATAAAAATATAAATATATATTTTTAATAAATATCATTACAATCAAACTACAGAAAACTTTCATCATTCCTGAAAGTTGCCTTGGGTGTATTTGCATTCCACTTATTCCTTAACACCCAGCTCCTGGCAACCACTGATCTTATTTCTTATAATTTCTGTTTCCTAGATGGATATATAAATACAATGATACAGTATGTTGGTGTCTTTCAGTTATCATAATGCATTTGAGAATCCTCTACGTTGTTGTATATGTCAGTAATTTGTTCATTTCTACTGTGGTATAGTATTCACTTGTGTCGATATACCATAATTTGCTTCTCTCTTCACCAACTGATGGACACTGGGATGTTTCTAGGTTTTTATTTTTATTTAAAAATTTTTTAATGTTTTATTTATTTCTGAGAGAAAGAGAGAGACAGACAGACAGACAGACAGCTTGAGCAGGGGAGGGTCAGAGAGAGGGAGATTCAGAATCTGAAACAGGCTCCAGGCTCTGAGCTAGCTGTCAGCACAGAGCCTGACGTGGGGCTCAAACCCATGAACCGTGAAATCATGTCCTGAGCCAAAGTCGGACACTTAACTGACTTAGCTGCCCAGGCACCCCTATTTTTATTTTTAAAAAGATGTTATTTAGTTACTTTGAGAGAGAGAGAATATATGTGTACTCATGTGAGTAGGGAAAGGGCAGAGAGAGAGAGGGAGGGAGAGAGAGAAAAGAGCTGGCAGGCTCCATACTCAGTGCAGAGCCAGATGTAGACTTGACCTCACAACTGTAAGATCATGACCTGAGCTGAAATCAAGAGTTGGGGGTTCAACTAACTGAGCCACCCAGGCACCTCAGATGTTTCCAGTTTTTGACCAAAGAAAAAAGCTGTTATAACCAGTGATTAAATACAAGTCCTTATGGGGAAATAAGTTTTCATTTCCCTTGAGAATTGGATTACTGGGTAGTATGGTAGTTGCATGGTTAACTTTGTAATAAACTGCAAATTTGCTTACCTAAGTGCCTATACAATTTTGTATTTCCACCAACAGTGTATGAGAATTCTAATTTGTCTGCATTCTCATCAGCATTTGGTTTTGTCGTTTTTATGATTATAATTATTTTAATAAGGGCCTACTGGCAACTTATTAAAGTTTTAAATTGCATTTCTCTAGTACATGTTGATGTTGTTGAGTGTTTTTGGAGGAGCTAAATATCCATTAATTTGTTTCCTTACTGAGTTATTAGAGTTCTTTATATTTTGGATACAAGTCTTTTATCAGGTAAGTTTTACGAACTGCTTTTCCTACACGGTATTTAAATTTCTTCTTTTTATAAACCATGTCTTTTTAAAAAAAGTTTATTCACTTAGAGTGAGAGCCAGAGCCAGCACGCACATGCAGTGGGATAGGGGCAAAGAGAGAGTGCGAGAGAAAACCCTAAGCAGCTCTATGCTAACATTGGGGATCTCAGACCCAGGAACTATGAGATCATCATCCTAGCCAAAGTGAAAAATTGGAAGCTCAGCTGACTGATCCACACAGGCACTCCTTCAACAGTGTCTTTTGAGCAGAAGTTATTAATTCGCATGAAGTTGAATGTATCTAACTTTGTTTTCTTGCTTGTACTTTTAACATCTCATACATATCTAAGTATCCACGTTAAATCCAAGTTGTGACATATTCTTCTTTGAGATCTAATTGCCCTCTAGAGATCTAATTGCCCTCATGGTATTTGGTTTCAAGTGTAGAACAGAATGATTCAGTATTTGTGTACACTGCAGTGATCACAGTAAGTTTGATTTCCCCCAACACCTTATGAAGCTATGTAATGTGCAATACAACATTGGTAACCATAGTCGCCGTAGTGTGCACTACATCCTCATTACCCATTCATTTTAAGACTGGAAGTTTACCTCTTGACCCCTTTCCTCCCTTGTTATCCACCACCAAACACTTTCCCTCTGGCAACCACCCCACTCTCTTCTCTGCATCCATGAGTTTTGTTCCTTTATTTGTTTTGCTTTTCAGATTATACATCATAGGGCATTTTTCTTTTTCTTTCTGACTCATTTCACTCCTCATAATACCCTTAAAAGTCCCTCCTTGGTGTTACAAATAGCAAGATTTTGTTCTTTTCTTCTGGCTGAGTAATAATATGTTGTATATAAACCCTACAATTTCTTTATTCGTTTATTCATTCATCTTTTGATGTACACTTGGGTGTCCTTATCTTGGCTATTGTAAATAATGCCCCTTCAGTGAACCTAGGCGTATATATCTGTTTAAATGGACATTTTTCTTTTCTTTAGATAAATATTCAAAAGTGGAATTGCTGGATCATATCGTAGTTCTATTTTTCAATTAAAAATTTTTAATTTTTTTTTTTGAGAGAGAGAGAGAGAGGCGGAAGAGAGGCAGGGGGCAGAGAAGCGAGGGGGACACAGAATCCGAAGCAGGCTCCAGGCTCTGAGCTGTCAGCACAGAGCCCAATGCGGGGCTCGAACTCAGGGACTGTCAGATCATGACCTGAGCTGAAGTTGGACACTTCACTGACTGAGCCACCCAGGCGCCCCTCTATTTTTTCAATTTTTTAGGAGTCTCCATGCTGAGTTCCATAATGACTGCACCAGTTTACATTCCCACCAACAGTGCACAAGTGCTCCCTTTTCTTCACATTCTTGCCAACACTTGTTATTTCTTGTCTTCTTGATCCTAGCCATTCTGAGAGGTATATAAGGTGTTGTCTCGTTATGGTTTTGATTTACATTTCCCTGATGATTACTGATGTTGAGTGTCTTCATGTGCCTGTTGACCATCTGTATGTCTTCTTTGGGAAAATGGCTGTTTAGATCGTCTACCATTTTTTGTTGTGTTGTTTTTTGTGAGTTCTGTGTATTCTTGATGTATTTTAGATATTTAGTGGGTATAATGTTTGGAGCCATCTTCTACTTTTCCAAAATACCTTTCTGTTTTGTTAATGGTTTCCGTCACTGTACAAAATCTTTGTAGTTTGATGCAGTCCTATTTCTTTCTGTTGGTGCCTTTGCCAGAGAAGAAATCTTACAAAAATTACCGCTTAGACTAATGTCAGAACGATGAGTGCCTGTGTATTCTTTGAAGGATTTTATGGTTTTAGGTTTTACATTTAAGTCTTTTATCCATTTTGAGTTTATTTTTGTGTACAGCGTAAGAAAATGGTCTAGTTTAATTCTTTTGTATGTGGCTGTCCAGTTTTCCCTACACCATTTGTTGAAGAAATTGTCTTATTTTACATTGATTCTTCTTGCCTCCTTTTTCATAGATTAATTGACCACATAAATATGGGTTTATTTCAGAGTCTCTATTCAATTCCATTGATCTTTGTATCTGTTTTGTGCCAGTATCATACTGTTGTTTGTTGTTGTTGTTTACTATAGCTTTGTAGTATAGTTTGAAATTAGGGAGCATAATACCTCCAGCTTTGATCTTTCTCAGGATTGCTTTGGCTCTTTGGGGTCTTTGTGGTTCCATACATATTTTAGGATTATTTGTTCCACTTCTGTGAAAATGCTTTTGGTATTTTCATAGGGATTACAATGAATCTGTAAGAATTGGTTTGAGTAACATGAGCATTTAACAATATTAATTTTTCCAATCCATGAACAAAGTGTATTTTTCTATCTATTTGTGTTATCTTTAATTTCTTTCAGTGTGAAATAGTTTTTAGAGTATAGGTCTTTTGCCTCTGTAAAATATATTTCTAGGTATTTTATTCTTTTTGTTGCAATTGTAAATGGGATTGTTTTCTCAATTTCTTTGTCTGCTACACTATTTGTGTATAAAAACATCACAGATTTCCATGTATGAATTTTGTATCTTGCAGCTTGACTGAATTCATTTATTAGTGCTAATAGTTTTCTTCTTCTTCTTCTTCTTCTTTTTCTTCTTCTTCTTCTTCTTCTTCTTCTTCTTCTTCTTCTTCTTCTTTTTTTGGTGGAGTCTTTATGGTTTTCTATATATAGTATCATGCCATCTGCAAATAGTAACAATTTTATTTCTTCTTTACCAGTTTGATTGCCTCTGTTTTCCTCTTATTTATGTTGCTAGCACTTCCAATACTGTGCTGACTGTAAGTGGCAAGAGTTGGCATCCTTGCTTTGTTCCTGATCTTAGAGGAAAAGCATTCAGCTCTTCACCCTCGAGTGTGATGTTAGCTGTGGGTTTGTCATATTGTGTCCCTTCATAGGTTGAGGTATGTTCTCTCTAAACCAACTTTGATTTTGTTATCAGGGTTAATTTTACAAGATTAATGCTAATCTTGTACAGTGAGTTTGGAATTACTCCTTTTTCTTCAATTTTTGGAAATGACAATGAGCATTAAGTTTTTAAATATTTTGTAGAATTTACCTGTGAAGTCACCTGACACTGGACTTTTGTTTGTTGAGAGTTTTTGTTTTTTTGATTACTGATTTAATTTCATTACTAGTAATTAATCTGTTATGATTTTCTCTTTCTTTCTGACTCAGTCTTATACCATTGTGTGTTTTAAGGAACATACACATTTCTTCTAGGCTGTCCAATTTGTTGCACAGTAATTGTTCGTGTATATACTAATTATTCACAGTATTCTCTTCTGACCCTTTGTATTTCTATTGCATTGGTTATAATTTCTCCTCTTTCATTTCTGATTTTATTTGGGCTCCCTCTCTCTTTTTCTTGATAAGCTAGGCTAAAGGTTTGTAAATTTTGTTTACTTTTTCAAAAAACCTGCTCTTAGTGTTACTGATCCTTGTCTATTTTTAGTCTCTTTTTCATTTATTTCTACGCTGAACTCTTATATCCTAGCTTGGAACATTTTTGTCTTTCTTTTTCTGCTTTCTTCAAATGTAAAGTTAGATTGTTTATCTGAGATTTTTCTTGTTTCTTAAGGTAGGCCTGTATTGCTATAAACTTTTCTCATAGAATGGCTTTTGCTCTGTCTCAAAGATTTTGGAACTTTGCCTTTCAATTTTCATTTGTCTCGAGATATTTTTTTGATTTCCTCTTTGAGGTCTTCATTGAGTCACTGGTTGTTTAATAGTATGTAGTTCTGTCTCCGCATTTTTATTCTATTTTTTCCAGATTTCTTCCCACAGTTGATTTGTAGTTTAATCCCCGTGTGAGAAGAAAAAATGCTTTGAAATATTTCAGTCTTTTGGAATTTATTGAGACTTGTTTTATGGCCAAATGTATGATCTATCCTGAAGAATGTGAATAATATGTATTCGGCCTTTTTTGGATGGAATGTTCTGTATATACCTATTAAGTTCAGCTGATCTAATGTGGTATTTAAAGTTAATGTTTCCATATTGATTTTCTGTTTGATTTATTCATTGATGGAAGTGGTATATTAAAGTCCCATACTATTACTGTATTACCATCTGTTTCTCCCTTTATTTTTCTTAGAATTTGGTTTATATATTGAGGTGCTCCTATGTTGGATATATAAATACTGACAAATGTTATATACTCTCTTGTTAAATTGAGCCCCTGTCATTTTGTAATGCCCTTCTTTGTTTTTTTGCAGTAGTTTCTTTTAAAGTCTATTTTTTCTCATACAAGTATTATTCCCCAATTTTTTCAATTCTATTTTCATGATACGTCTTTTTCTAACCTTTCAATTTCTATCTGTGTCTTTAGGTTTGAAATTAGTCTCTTGTAGGCAGCACATAGAAGAACCTTTTTTTTTAAACTATTCTACCACCCCATGTTTTTCGATTAGAGCATTTAGTCTATTTACATTTAAAGTAATAATTGATAGGTATGTACTTACTGCCATTTTGTTCATTGATTTCTGGGTATTGTTTTAGTTCTTTGTTCCTTTCTTTGTTTCTTGTTCTTCTAATGTTTTCTTTAGTGTTTTGTTTAGATTCTTTGCTCCTTTTGTGCTTTTACTGTAAATTGTTTTCTTTGTGGTTACTCTTTTTTTTTTTTTTTTAATGTGCATTCATTTTTGAGAGACAGAATGAGCTTGAGTGGGGGAGGTGCAGAGAGGCGGGGGGGACAGATGATCCGAAGAGGGTTCTGTGCTGACAGCAGAGAGGCTAATGTTGGGTTTGAACTCATAAACCGTGACTATATGACTTGAGCCTGTCAGATGGTCAACCGACTGAGCCACCCAGGTGCTCTAGCTACCCTTAAGTTTACGTAAAATAGCTTATGCATATAACAGTCTCTTTTGAATTAATAATAACTTAAACTTGGATACAGCTCAAAACTTGAGTTTTATATTTTTGATGATATATTTTACTATTTTATGTATTTTCTCCTAGTTATTTATTTTAAATGAACTTAAGTACTTTTTTTTTTTTTTTCTGTGCATATGCCTTCTTCTTTGGTTTGGAGGAAATTACTCTGTCTCCTCCTTTTTTTGTCTGTGTTCACCTATATATATTAAGCTAAGCAGCTACTTCACTCAGTCTTGCATAATTCATCTTCTGTAGGAACTATTTCTTGTGGCCCAGAAGTACAGTCTCTCTTCTCCATCAGACCCAGGCACTCTGTGGTGTCTTTCCTGTGAGCTGTGTTATGATTAGGCCTTGGCTTCTGTAAGGGGAGGGCAGGGCCTTGGGTGTTAATTTGTAAATAGTTGCTGCTTGGTTACTGAGTGGTATGAGTTGTGTCAGAATTGCTTGTCCATCCTGGTTGTGGCTCAGTGTCTGTGTGGGGGTTGGTGGCATTGGGGGGCTCCTCTTGCCTGGTTGTGGTTCTTCTTTTGCTTGGGGAGGTCATTCGTTGGGGCACTTGCCCTGCTGCTTGGTTTCTGGTGGGGTTGATGGGGCTCCAGGCACCTACTTGGACTGTTAAGGATTGGCTACCACACAGGAAGGATGGGTCCAAGGTGCTCACCCTTTCTGCTTTGGAGCTGATCTCTCTGTAGGATGGGCTCTGCTCAGGGCACTTGCTGGGCCTAGTTGTTGGTTAGCTGCAGTACTGGGATGTCATGGCTTGGGCCCTTTGTGGCTCAGTCTCAGAGCTGGATGCGTGGGGCTTGGGGCACTCCTCTGTCCACCTGTGTCCCATCTGTTGCTTAGGTAGGTCGGGACTGGGACACTTGCCTGCCTGGTTTTGCTTGGATGCTGCTGAGTGGGGAGAGTGTGGCTCAGGGGGCTTGCCCTTCCCAGTTCTGAACTAGGTGGGCAGGGTCAGGCTGTCTGCCTGATAAAACTGTTTCAGTATTTGCAGGAGTTGGGCAGAGCTGGGGTGGTTTTGCCCACCGTTTTTGCAACTCTCCCCTGTATGTGGTGGGCAGGGTGTGAGTACGGAAGGACATCCTATGGTACTAACAGTTTAGAGGGAGGGCACCCAAAATGGCACCCATCAGCTCTGTCACCAGCAAGTTAGGATGATTTTGCAAAAATAGTGTCTACCCACACTTCCTTCCTAGATGGAGTCTCTGTAGGATTCTGCTTCTCTAATAGCTGCTTTAAAATTAGTAAGTGGTGTTCTCCATGGTCTAGGTGCTTTCGAACTTTTTTGTTGCCCTGGATATCAGGGTGAGTGGGTTTGTACATGAGCCTTTTAATACTGAGATCTCCATTACCTGTAGTTCTATGATCCTGCTTGTCCTATCCCCCATTAATTTTCAAAGCCAAGTGTTTTGGGGACTTAACTTTCTGGTGCTGGACCCCAGAAATTAGGATGCATGGTGTAAATAAACTGTAAATATGTTGTGTTCATGAGAGGAGGTCTTCCTGGCCAACACCCTGCACCCTCCTTCTATTTTGCTGTTTAAGTCCATCATTTTGCTTAATGTATATTTAAGCTCTTTTGTTTATAATATAATGATGTCTATATCCTTCTGTTAAACTGACATTTTTATTCAAATGAAATGTTCATCTTTATCCATTTTAGTTCATTTTATCTTGAAATATATTCTGTCTATTCCTAATACAGCCATTTCAGTCTTTTCATGCTTACTTTTGCACAGTCTCTCTTTTTTCCATTCATTTACTTGTCACCTTTTTGTTTCACAAGTTTATATCCTGAAAAAAATAAAAATTTAAGTTAAAAAAATTTTTTTAAAGTGTATATCTTATAGGTAGCATATATTTGGGGTAGGTTTTTATTTTGTCCATTCTGACAATCTCTGCCTTTCAACTGAATTCTATAGTCCATTACTATTTACTATAATTATTTATATGTTTGGATTTGAGACTCCTGGTTTATTTATGTACTTATTTTGCTTGCTGTCCCTTTTTTTTCTCTTTTTCTGTCCCTTCATTCTCCCATTCTGCCATTTTGAATAATTTTAGGAACTCTACTTTAATTTTCCTATTCCATTTTGCCTTCATTTTTGAACATAAATTTCTGGGTTTTTCTTTCAATACTTTAAAACTTGCTCCGTCGTTTTCTAGGTCATTTTTTTCTCGATTTCTTTTCTGTGTCTCATAATTTGTTATTTAATGCAAGACAGTGTATATAGAAGAGGAAATTGAGATAAATATTATTTATGATCAGAACTAGGCCCATCTCTTTTTCCATGAGGCCATGAGTTGAGTCAATCTAGTCTGTAGTTAAGCTGGATTTGTTTTGATGTTGTTCTTGTTCTCATTACCCTCAGTCCCACACTGCTTTCCCATCCCTTCAGTAGTGGACTCGTGCTTAGTGTTGGACCCTGTAAGGGTGGTCTTTCTCCGTGCTTTTTCCTTTCCCCAGTGGTAGACTGATAGTGCTCTTTTTTTAGTGCAAGTCTTATGATGGAAGCAGGGATGTTGATGGCCCTTCTCCGCCAGTATCAATCTTAGGTAACCCTGTATGTCTGAGCCTCATAGGCCAGGGCTTTTTCAGTGTTTTTTCTTCTCCTCCCTCCATGGAGGCTGAACTTGCCCTGGTATCTATAGAGGGAAGGCAGTTTGGGAGGGAACTGGTTTCATACCCATCTCCTCTCTCTTCACCCACCAATGGGACCACAGTTCTGCTTTTTATCATTGTAGGATCCCAGATTATTCTTGTTTTTACCTCTCTTTAAGCTGCCCCACTCTTGGTATTCTCTCAACCCAACCTTATTTATTTTTGAGTGAGAGTGAGAGAGACAGAGTTAGGTGCAGAGAGAGAGGGAGACAAAGAATCTGAAGCAGTCTCCAGGCTCTGAGCTGTCAGCACAGAACTTGACGTGGGGCTCAAACTCAGGAACCATGAGATCATGACCTGAGCCGAAGTTGGCGCTTAACCTACTGAGCCACCCAGGTGCCCCCAAATCTTCCCACAATGTAAATTTACCTGTTGTAATGCAATAAAGAACATCTCTGGTGTTTGTCACTGTTTCCTGGCAGAGAGCTTTAAAAAACCTTGAAATTTCCTGAGTGATAGGACTGTCTTTGTTATGCTAACGTGGCCGCTCAGGCTGGGTCCCTAGATAGCTTCAGAACGGGAAGTAGGAGATGGCCACAAGAAAGACCCAGCTGTGATTAGAGGTTAGGAATTTGCCACCTTCTAACTTCTGGGTGGAGAAGGAGAGCTGGAAACCGAGTTCAGTCACATGGCCAATGATTTAATCTCATGACTATGTAATGGTATTTCTGTAAAAACTTTGAACACAAGTTCCATTGACCTTAAGGTTGGTGAACAATGCATCAGTATGATAGGAGAATGACATGCACTGAATCCAAGGGAAGAGGGCATGGGAGCTCTGTGTCCAGCACCCTTCCAGACCTTACCCTATGTGTATCCTTAACAAAAATGTAAGTGTAGTGTTTCCTTGAGTTCTATGAGCTGTTCTAGTGCCTTATCAAAGCTGATGGGGTTGTGGGAACCCCTGAAAGTGTAGCCAAGGTGGTATAAGTGCAGGTGACTTGACATCTGAAATGGGAATAGTCTTGTGGAGGATGTACTTTCATCTGTGAAACTCCAATAATTCCAGGTAGCATGAGAATTATATTGTAGTATTGCAGTACACCGCAGTTGGGGTTAGGGTTGCTCTTGTAGGGGATAATATGTGCACTTTTAGAAATGACTGAAATTAACCGTGACCTTTAATTTTATTTAATTTTATTTTAATTTTTTTAAATGTTTTATGTATTTCTGAGAGAGAGAGAGAGACACCACAGGAGAAGGTCAGAGAGAGAGGGAGACACAGAATCTGAAGCAGGCTCCAGGCTCTGAGCTAGCTGTCAGCACAGAGCCCGACGCGGGGCTTGAACCCACGAACCGTGAGAACATGACCTGGGCCAAAAGTGGGACGCTTAACCGAATGAGACACCCAAGCGCCCCCTGTGACCTTTAATTTTAGTAGATGCTCTCTTATCTAGGTGTTGGAGAGGAGTAGTTGTCTGGTTGACTGAAAAAGTCAGTTAGAGAAGGAATTACTTTTTTTTAAAGGATAAAACTTGCCTTAAATATTTTATTTGAATGTAGTATCTATAAATGTGCACTCATTTACCAATCATTTGATGTAATATGAAGGTTATTTCTTTGAGCATGGATTTAATGTTCTGAATTCCATATGGTCTTGTTTCCATAAAGCTTGCCTATTTGTCAATTGTGAATTTGAGATTCTTGGGGAAAGTAGAGTGTGATGCTGAGATGCTTGTGAAGCCTTTAAGTTGACATCTAAAAATTCTTCCTCATTAGTAAAATTGTATTGGGATTTCATCTCTTAATGAGATGAAAATTGAGGAGGATGCCTTCAGTGACCCCAAATTTCAAACTCTTCCTTTGGTTGAGTGTTAACCCAGGAATATTTATTCCTAGCACACTAGTGAAATGTGGGGTGCACGAAAGTCACTCTTCATAAAATGAGAGAAAGCGAGCCTGGACTGGAGAACAGGCATATGTGTGCTTCCATCATAGCACATCCTATATGTTTAGGCAAAATAACAATGTGTGGAGAATAAGCTGAGCACTGATTATCTTAATTGTGAGTGTACCTCTTCAAAATCTTTCCGTATGTTCTAGAAGTTGACATATCCTACTTTGAAAACTGCTGTTTCAGAACATTGGTTAAGAGAGCTTCTCCTTTATTTACTCACATTTTTATAGTGCTTTTCTTTAATTATAGAATCAATTCTTGTTTATTCCAAAAATTGTCTTTCTCAGTGTCATTTTTCACAGATGATCACTGTTATCAGCAGTGGTATATTTTACTGGATTTTTTTCCTGGCACTTCAAAACATGTTATCACCAACCTGTCCTGGGTAGTCAAAAACTTTACTGTCCTTACAATATTTAAATTGCATAACCCACACAAGAAACCCTATTTTTACCACTATTTGGGCATCATTCTTAAAGCTGTCATGTTTTTAGGAGGGAGGCATTTTTGAATGTGTTTGTCTCACGAGTTTGATTAAGAGCAAACAAAACAAAAAAATAAAAATGAACTAACATAAAAAAATCCAGGAAAAATAAGGTTTGGCATATGAATGGGGTTATATTTGAATTTGTTCTTCTTCTGCTCTTTCTCCTCCTCCTCCTCCTCCCTCTTTTTCCTTTTTTTTTTTCCCATGAGTCTGAGTTCCTGACTACCCTAGAAGATGAACATACAGTCTCGTGCAAGGAAATTGTCCGTGGTTTTTCATGGTATTAAGGTTTTACTGGCTCAAGTTCATAGGTCATTGATGTACCTTTAGATGTAGCTGTTGTCTCCTAATATTAGTCAGGGCTGTATATGAAAGAGAGAACTAACAGGCTTAATTCCTTAATTCAAAAAGAATTTATGGAATGTTTAGAATGGGGATCTAATCATGAACAAAAGTTGTATTCTCTGCCTTCATGAAGCTTATAGTCTAAGAGAAGAAGCTCAGGAAGAAAATTAACTATCATGCGCTCATCGTTCATTGAGATTTCCATTTTGTCTTGGAGGTTTTAAGAAGAGTTTTTAGCCAATAGTCTTGTAAGGAATTACTATGCATATGTTGTGACTACTTAACTATATCTGGAAAATGTAGCACATAAAGATAGATTTTCTTTTTACTTGAACCTTAGTGTCATAGAAAAAGATGTACTTAAAATAGCAAATGTACAGATACTTAGACATAGTTACCAGCTGCAGAGGAGTCACTATGTGTGCATACATCTGAGTATGTGTATATGAATATACGTATGTGTGTATGAGTATGTGTATACATACACGTATATATATACATATACACACATACATATGTGTGCCTGTAAGGTTTCAACTAGGAGAATAAGGTATGATGGCTTTCAAATCATCTGTCTGGTTACGATTACATTTACCAAATTAATACTGGTATATTATTGAAAATCAACTGCCTCCTCTCTCTGTATTTCCATTTCTACTCCCCAGATGCAACTATTTTTTTTATATCTTAGATTTCCTATTTGTACCATATTTCTAAACATATGCATATACTGTGACTTCTTGATTCATCAGTTTTAGATCTTATTATTAACTTTCTGTAAGGATAGGTAAAGATTAAGTTGCTTTTCTTGGACAATTTTACTGTTCCTAACTGTTTTGTTTATTTGCATTTATAAATGTTTTTTAGCTTAGGCATCATATCAAATTCCCTTTTGTTCCAGACATCTCCATTCTGGCTAGCTGTAATACCCTGTGGCTTTGTTTCACTAATCTTTTAGATTGATTTTCTTGTTTTCCTATGTCTCTCCCTTTCTCACTTGGCTGTTTTGTTTTATTTCGCTACAGCATATCCTCCAGTAAGGTCTTAAATAATTGGGTTCATGCAAATAAAAGTTTTAAGCAATGCCTGAAAAATTAATTCTTTCATACTTTATTGATAGTTTGGTCGGATATAGAAATTTTCCTTTAGAATTCGGAAAGCATGACTCCATTGAGTTTTAGCATACAGTGTTGGTTTTGAGAAGCCTGATAAAATTGTGTTTACTTTTCTGTATGTTAATATTTCCTATGTTGGCTTCTCCAAGTTTTTACCATTTTTTGGGGTATGTTTTTGTTGTTGTTACTCTAAAAAGTTTGTTTCATGATATTGTATGTCAGGGTGTTGGTCTGCTCTTCATTCTGTATTTCTGGGAACTGGATTCAAGTTATTCATTTTTCTGATCTTGGACATGTATTTTTTCTTTGGTGATAGTCTCACCATGCCTTTTGCTATTGCTGTTCTCTATCTCTAGAATAGGATTTAGGCCATCTGGATAATTTCCCTGAGTACTTCTTGTTTGGTTTCATTCTTTACATCTCTTTATATTTTTTGAATTTCTGAGAGATTTTCTTGGGGAAAATGTTTGATTTTGCTATTAAAAATTCTTAAGAGTGTTTTCTTATTGCTGATGTTCTTATATGGTTTTCAGTAACCTATTATGGAGATGTGAAATGTGGTTTTGTTTTATTTTGTTTTTTGTATATTTGATGGGTGACTTTGTGAAACTTATTCCCTTATTTTACCTATTGTCAAAGATTTAATGAGTGTGTGTATTCCGTAACTATGAGAATTAATATGTAATTAGATATAAAACCAATAAGGGGATATATATAATGGCATATGTATATACGCATATATGTATATAGACATACGTGTATAATGACACACAGTAAAAGTCCATCATCTCCTCTTTTTTTTTTTCTTCCTTTTTTGAGTCCTACAACCACTGTTAGTACTCTTAGGTCCTTGTCTTTTCCTTGCATTAACTTTCTACCGTCTAGTTTTATTTTTTCACTTTGTTTATTTTAGTCTTTTTCACATTAGAAAATTTCTCCAAATGTTTTATACTTCACTCTTAAACAGTGCAAAAGTTAGCGGCACCAACCCCTATGCCATGTATAACTTTTAACTCCCACAAAACCTTAACTACTAATAGCCTACTGTTGACTAGAAGCCTTACTGATAACATAAATATTTAATTAACACATTTTGGGGGCACCTGGGTGGTTTAGTCAATTACATGTCTGACTATTTTGCCTTAGGTCATGATCTCACAGTTCCTGGGATTGAGCTCTCTATTGGGCTCCATGCTAACAGCACAGAGCCTGCTTGGGATTCTGTCTCTCCCTTTCTCTCTGCCCCTCCCCTGCTCATGCTTTTGCTCTCAAAATAAATAAATAATGTTTTTTTTAAAAAAAAAAAAAACCTTATATTGTATGTTCTATGTATTACATACTGATTTCTTACAAGAAAGGAAGCAAGAGGAAAGTAAATCTTATTAAGACCATAAGGAAAAATACATTTATACTACCATACTGTATTTATCAAAAAAAATCCAGATATGAGTGGACCTGTGTTGTCCACCCTGCGTTGTTCAAAGGTCAACTATGCTTAAAGAGGATGATGGAATCTCTGAATAGGAACAGGATTTAGTGACTAATGGATTTTAATTTTGAGTATATTGATGGTTTCAGACCTATGCCTTGAAGGACTCATTGAAGCCCTTGGAATTGAATCAATCTCATTTCCTCAGTATCCACTTCTGCCTGTCTCTGTCACTTAACTCCTATTCCACCTGCTTCACATCTTCCCAGAGACTCTTAAAGGTCTCTCAGCTGCTAGTACCTCCACTTTGCTGTCTTTGCTTTTGTGAGTTTAGATCTTCTGTCTTCCTTTATTGTAGTTTTAGTAGGGTCTTAGGAAAGAGAGATGAACAAAGATGGTTCTTCTACCATCTTTCACTGGAATTTAGAAATTAGAACATCTATTGAAAATTGGTTCTGCTAAGTGCTGTTAAGGACACATCAATAGTGCCATGTCAGGGTAATTTTCTGTTTGAATTCTGGGCTTAGGTACTTAATGACATGTGTAATATGTCAACAAAAATAATATTTGTAAGAGAGTTTAAATAACACTTAAAATATTGTTTAGGGTGTGATGAAAAACATTATGCAGTTTCTTGCTAGAGTCTGTTTCAGTTAGAAAGTAAAATAGAACAAAATTTCCTAAGGGGAAATGTTAAAAATACATATATACTTTTTGTATTTTAAATGTACAAATAGAAGCTTATCACCAATTTCTACATTATATGTGCCTACATTTATTTTTGTCTACTGAGATGATTCTGCATACAAATTTAATAGAACAAATAAATCTATCCAGCTGTGTATGAAATGTTATTGAAATCACAAATGCAGATATTGAAGGAGACTTGCAGAGACTAAAACAAGTCTTTTTGTTTATTTTACCTTTAATTCTCATTTGCTTTTATTTTATACATACCGCTTTTTAAACATGTTATTTGAACACAGCAATTTCACTTGTGCTTTTTTTAAAATAAACCTTACATTTAATTGTCCCCCTTTTTTTGTGTGCTGGGAAAGAGGGCGAGGCAGACTGGGGCTCACAGGGGAGGCATGGGTGAAGTGTAATGTGGGCTCTCTGCTTCATCAGTTGCCTCTAAATGGAGAGGCTTTTGCAATCTCTTCTCTGTCTCTGCAGTTATGTTCCCCTTTCAGAAGAAAGGTGCTCAGTCTGATCCACTGGGCATGGGGAGGCACTTCATTTGATTTCCTGTCCCCTGGTGATCCTGCTGATTTTGAAACGTTTGAAAGTATTAGGCAGTAGTAAAATCAGGAGTCAGAGAATTAGGAACTGGAGTGTCCAGGTTAGGAGTCAAGAGTCACTTCATTGGAAATGCCCAAGTTTGGCATCAACTGGTTTTTGATGGGAGAGCTCAGGGTTTCAGGAGGTGCTGGATGAATAGTTGTGGGGAAGTAACTGGATTCATGTGCCAGGTTAGAAAAACTGAAAACAAAGATGGCCGACAGTCTCAGCTCTTGGGTACAATGACTATCAGTTGGGTCAGGGGCCTTTTTTTAAATTTATTTTTATTATTTTTTAAATGTTTATTTTTGAGACAGAGAGAAACACAGCATGAGTTGGGGAGGGTCAGAGACAGAGGGAGACACAGAATCTGAAACAGGCTCTAGGTCCTGAGCTGTCCGCGCAGAGCCCAACCCAGGGCTGAACCCACGAACTGTGAGATCACGACCTGAGCCGAAGTCAGACGCTCAACCGACTGATCCACCCAGGTGCCCCTGGATGAGCTGTTTAAACAGAAGCACCTGGGGTCTATAACTGTATAATGCCTTCTAGTTATTTCTTGTAATGTTAGCTTGCCTCCATCTACACCCCCCACTTTCTTATTTGGAAGCCTATAAAACCTAAAGAAAGGCTGGAAGGAAAGTAGAATGAACATCTTTTTATCTCTTAAAAGATTTACCACCTATTATGTCCTATCCTATTGGGACTACTAGTTAAAAATCTATCTGCCTGTCTTGCCATTTTTTCTGAACTGTTTATAAGTAGATGGCAAGTTACATACATTTCCTAAGAACTGGACCATTCTCCATATATTTCTAAGAACCAGACCATTCTCCAATACAATTTGGTGTTGTAATAGTGTTTGTTGATGTCAACCAAGGCAGATGGAGTCCAGACCACCAGCAGATAAAGACAAAAATCATGCCTTTTACTTGATATTTCTCAATCCTCTGTAATGATTGTAAAAGCAGTTTCATGGACACACACCTGTACACATGCACCCATGGAGAGAGACTTTTTCAGAAACATGAGTGACCCCAAAAGATTTGTTTTGCCCAGTCATGTTTTTAGTGCAATACCCCTTGATATGAAATATGTCACCTTTATTCATTCTCTAAAGTTAGAATTAATAAGTAACAGTGTATAGTAGTCAACTCAGGCCCCCATTACAAAATACCAGAGATTGGGTGGCTTAAACATCAGAAATTTATTTCTCATAGTTTCAGAAGCTAGAAGTCCAGCGTCCATGCGTAGGCAAATTCATATTCTGGTGGAGACTTTATTTGTGGTGTGCAGATGGCTCCCTTTTCACTGTGACCTCATGTAGCCTTGCCCCTGTGCCTGCGTGGAGAGAAGGAGGGGGGACGCTCTTTGGTATCTCTTCCTCTTCTTTTCAAGACACCAGTCTTGCTGGATTAAGACCCTGCCCATAAGACCTCATTTAACCTTTATGGTCACCTTGAAAAGGCCTTGTCTACAACTGTGGTCACTTGGACTTTAGAACTTCAACAAGTGAATTTGGGGAGGGGGGGGTATAAAATGTAGAAGAATTCATAACAAAGAATTTGATGGGCTACTTCTAAAATAACAGGATTCAGTCCACTAAAAAGTTAAGTGGTATTTCAACATAACATTGGAAAGTTCTATGTTGTTAATTAAAGCCAGCTTTTGTATTTTAATTAAAGTGGGAGCTATTGTGTGTGTGTGTACATATATACGTTTGTGTATTTGACATACAGTATTACATTGTTACAGCTTTAGTTTCACATCATAGTGATTTCATTTTTTAAAGTTTTTTATTTTTGTAAATTTTTCTAATGAGCTTGAGAAGGATAGGTGTTAATTCTTTTTTTAATATATGGTTGAAATCACCAGTGAAGACATCTAGTCCTGGTCTTTTGTTGGTTGGGAGGTATTTGATTAATATTTCAATATCCTTACTAGTAATTGGTCCATTCAGATTTTCTATTTCTTCCTGAATCAGTCTTGGAATGTTCTTGGAATTTATCCATTTCTTACAGGTTGTCCAATTTGAAGGCATATAATTGTAGTAGTCTCCTGATACTTTTATTTCTGTGCTTTATTTCAGTTATGACTTTGCCTCTTTCATTTCAAATTTTATTTGAGTCCTCTATTTTATTTATTTATTTATTTATTTTGGTTAGTTTGGCTATGTGTTTGTCAATGAACCAACTTAGTTTCACTGGCCTTTTAAATGATCTTTTAATAGTTTCAAAAAGAGAGAGAGGCAAACCATGAGATTCTTAAATACAGAGAACAGACTGATGGCTGATAGAGGGAGGGGAAAATGGGTGATGGGCACTGAGGAGGGCACTTGTTGGGATGGGCACTGGGTGTTGTATGTAAGTGATGAATCATGAGAATTTACTCCCAAAGCCAAGAGCACACTGTATACACTGTATGTTAGCTAACTTGACAATAAATTATATTTATAAAAAAATAAATTATCTTTTTAGTCTCTATTTCATTTCTTTTTACTTTGATCTTTATTATCTTTGTCCCTCTACTGTTTGGGGCATTACCTCTTCTTTTTTGCCTAGGTCCTTTACCTGTAAAGTGAAGATTTTTTTATTTGATATTTGTCTCATTTTTTAGGGTAGGCCTGCATTGCTATGTACTTCCCTCTTAGAAACCACTTTTGCTGCATCCTATAGATTTTGCCTTATCATATTTTTGTTTTCATTTGTCTTTAGGTATTTTTTAAATTTATTGTTCAAAGACCCACTGGTTTTTCAACAGCACGTTGTTTAATCTCCATTCTTTGGTGTTTTTTCCAGTTTTCTTTTTGTAATTAATTTCTAGTTTCATATCATTGTGGTTAAATAAGATGCTTGTTATTATTTCAGCTTTGTTGAATTTATTGAGACTTGTTCTGTGGCCTAAAGTGTGATATATCCTGGAGACTGTTCCATTTGCACTTGAGTAGAATGTGTTTTCTGCCGCTTTTGGATGGAAGATTCTGTATATATCTACTAAGTCCATCTGTTCTGATATGTCATTTAAGGCTAATGTTTTCTTACTGATTTTTTTGTCTGGACCATCTATGCATTAATGTAAGTGAGATGTTCAAGTTCTCAACTATTATTGTATTACTGCCTATTTTTTCCCTTTATGTCTGTTAACATTTACTATAGATACTCTGTTCCTCCATGTCATGTAGGTGCGTCTGTCCCCTGGCCCTATGTTGGGGTTCATCAGCAACTGCTTCTGTGCATTTGTGGGCAGAGCTGTCAGTGGGGCATACCCACCTGGTGCTAGCAAGTTAGAGGGAGAATTCTAAAATAACACCCATTCAGTGCCAGTATTAGTAAGGTAGACTGAGATCACAAAAATGGCTCCCCCCCAGTGTCTCAGTTTCTCTGGCGAGTCTCTGCCGTCTCCTGCCTCTCAAACAGACACTGTAAAATTAGTAAGTGGATCTCTGTTATCTAGAGTGTGTGTGGTTTTCAGATTGGGATTA
Organism: Hyaena hyaena; assembly: GCF_003009895.1. Classification (NCBI taxonomy): domain Eukaryota; kingdom Metazoa; phylum Chordata; class Mammalia; order Carnivora; family Hyaenidae; genus Hyaena; species Hyaena hyaena. The sequence continues at coordinate 1,201,263 of NW_024080952.1, read as the reverse complement.
CTGAGTTGGTTTCTAGGTCACGTGATGGTGCACATGAGCCCATTCACACGGTTTTTCCAGTCCCCACTGTCCTATGTTCAGGATAGCTCTCCTGAACATAATCCTTATCAATTTTCAAAACCTGGGCTTGTCTATCCTGTGCAGGGTTGGGGGTGTCTGATGTGGAGATCGAATGCCTTGCTTCTCCAGGAAAAGTCCTGTACCTTTGTAATCTCTTCTAGCTGTGATGCACTGAGGCTGGAATGATTGTTTCCTGGTGAGTTCATGTCTCTGCCTCTTCCTGTCTCAGTGATGACCTTTTATCCTTTGTTGTGGAGGCTCTCCAAAGTAAATTTCCAGGTCCCTTTTAGACGGAATTATTTCATCTATAGTTGTAGATTTGTTGTGTCTGTGAGATGAGCTGAGTTCAGGATTTTGCTGTGTTACCATCTTGAAGCCAACTCTTTGACCTCATGCATTCACTTTTAGTTCTTTTTAGGCCACTGGCTGCTTTTTCTCTTCTCCCAAACTCAGCATATAAACAATTTTTTGGGGGGGTCCCCTGCCTACAATTAATCTTTCAGCAATTGTATCCAGTATGCTATGACTTTAAATACCATCTTATATTCCAATGGTAAGTAACTATCCATCTGAAAACCAGACTTCTGTCTTGAATTCCAGAGTCACATGTCTTACTGCCTATTTGACCCTTCTCAGTTAAATATCTAATTGGTATCTAAAACTTAACAACCAAGCTCCTAGTTTCTCACTCATTTATTTAAGGGACAACCCCACCTTTCTTATTGTTCAGGTCTATAATTTTGGAGTCAGCATTGACTCCTGTCTCCCTCTCACATCTTCAGTTTAAGCCATCAACAAATCTTGTCACTTTTACTTTCTAAATCAATCCAGAACCCAACACTTTCTTACCGTTTTGACTGATAGGACGGTCCAAGCTATTATCACCTCTCCTTGGATTACTGTGGCAGGTGCTATGTCCCTGCTTTCATCCTTGCTCTTCTTCAGTCTGCCCTGATCATAGTAGACCTTTTAAAAATATATGTCAAATCAGGTCATTCAAAGTTCATAATTTTTAGGGACTTCCCACCTCACTGTAAGTAAAAGCTCAAGCCCAGGAGGCCCTCTGTAATCTGCCCATTCACCCTCCATTATCTTTCTGGCATCTACTATTAATTTTTCCTTCTCTCACATAGCTCTACCTATAAGGGCCTCTTTTCCACTGATGCCTTCAGGACTTACTCTTACTGCTTTAATTTCTCACTCCAGTGTTAGTTTCTGAGGCCCTCCCTACTTTAAATTGTATCTTTCCTGCTTTGCGTTTCTTTCATCACTAAAATATGAGAAGTCCTTGAGGAAGAGAATATTGGGGGGCCTGTTTTGTTCAGCATTGTTTCCGTGTGCTGGCATGGAGTACATGCTCAACAAATATTTATTGAATAAATGTGTCAACAAAAAACAAGTCATTTATTCAACATCCACGGTTTTTCAACTAGCTTAGTATGTTCATTAAGCACTTTAAAATGCATAACCATCATGTGAGGTAGATAATAAACTCTTTGTGTCTGAGGAGAGTGAGTGTCTCTGTGGAATTACCCGAGTCTGCAAGATGGCACGCTAGCTCAGCAGTTCTGACTGTAAGGCTGTGGCCTGCTCTGTGGTTACCAGAAGTTAAGGAGAAGACCATTTCCTCCTTGGGAGTTTTTTGAGATATTTGCTTTGGTCTCTCCACTTCTTGAGACCAGAGGCCAAGTCTCTCTTTTATTGCTCTACAGTCATTGTCTGCAGGAGGCCTGGTGCCTAGTATGGGCTCAGAAGATCCTTGTCACCACAAGTATGTTACCAAGCCTGTCCAGCGAGTCCCATGGCTACCATAGTTTTACATCGGTACTAGGATAGCCCTTTTTGACTGAAAGTCAAGCTGAGGCAGGCATGGGGGTGGGAGGGGGGAAGTTGAGAATTATTAGAGAACCACAACCAGGAATACTAGGCATGTTTTCCAAAGGCAGTGACTAGCCACTGCCTCACTGCTCTCATTTCATGAATTCTTTTCAACATTCTCTTTCCTCTGTGGTGCTTTCGTGGAGAGAAAGGCTGAGAATGCCATAGAGAAAACCACACTCAAATCAAATAAATGCCTTCTAAGAAGATCACTGGAGTGTGAGGCTTTCTTTTAAGGGTGTATATTCTTGTGCTGGGCAGGAGAAGGAAGGGGGAAAAGGGATTTGAACAAAAAGAAAAGGATCCAAGGGAAATAATAGCAGGAGGCAAGTCACCCTAATCTGATGCCTCCTGTCTCTCGATCATCTTTCAAGTAGTTTCAGCCAAAGAACAGAAGGGGGCTAAACAGAATATTTTAAAACTTCATTTGCAATGAAGTTTTGTATTTTATCTCTTTAAAAATGGAAGAGCCTTCACTGCATTGAGACAAATGGGCATTTCCTTTGTTGTTTGCAACATCTCTAAAAAGCATAGTTAATAAGGGGAAAAAAGCATTTAAACAGTTTACTCTTCTGATAAATTTAATCTGTGGTCTATAGCAATTGCATTGTAATAAATTAATGTTTTCAGAATGATCCTAATACTTTGGATGATGTCCACATTAACTTCAGGTGAATGAAGAACTAAATTTCCTATATTTTATAGTCTTGCTAATATCTTTTTATATCTTTTTGTTTTGTTTTGTTTTTGGAAAGAAAGTACGCCACCTAATTGCAAGGTCAAAAGTGTGGAAAGGCATCAAGGAACAATGTCAAGTTTCCCCACTTAGAAGATAGGTCTTCTAGAGCACTGAGAACAGTGTCTTGTCCATAGCATGCTGTATCCAAATGTTGGCTAAATAAATCGAAATAAATATCCTCCCTTCTACCTACCCAGACAAAACTGGCAGCGAAGTGGCCCAGCAGCTCACAGGGGTTAAGAGACAGCATCAAGAGGAGAGTGTTTTGTTTTTTCTTTGGCCAGTTTTCCTTCAGAAAGCAGCTGTACTCCTGGATAACTTAGTCTTATCTTTCTCAGATCGTACCTTGAAACAGTAAAGTAAATCCCATATGGAAAATTTCAGCTGCAACCTCTCTTACATATGCATATTTAATTTAGTTTTCAAGATGGATCCCCAACCAAACTGTTCCCTGTTGCAGAAGAGGGAGATGTATCTTTAAGTGAATTTACTGGCAGTGGCCACTGTTTGGTACTAATCTTCTTGTACAAGGCATTGTACATCATGTCATGCACAGACAAGAAAATTTCTTGTCTGTTTTAAAAGCTTTAATGTTTCCCCCATGTAACAGGACTACACTACGTAGTTGTCTGTTTATGGTGGTTAATTTTCTATAACAAGTTGACTGGGCCCTGGGATACCCAGTACTTAGTCACACTTTGTGTGTTTCTTTGAGGGTGTTTTGGATGAGTTTTGCATTTGAACTGATAGACTGAGTAAGGATTTAATGTGGGTGGGCCTCATCCAATCAGTTGAAGGCCTGAGTAGACAAAAAGGCTGATCTCTCTCCCCTCTCCCCTGAGTAAGAGAGAATTATTCCTGACTTTGGATTGAGACATATCTTACCCTGCCTTTGCAAGCTGAAACATCAGCTCTTGCTGAGTTTTGAGCCTTCCAGTCTTTGAGTTGGAATACCATCACGGGTTCTCTTGGGTCTCAAGCCTTTGGACTCAGACTTGAACTGAACTTTTGGCTTCCTGGAGCCTCCATCTTACTGACTTACCCTGAAGATCTTAGGAATATTCAGCTTCCATAATCATGTGAGTCAGTTTCTTATAATAAATATGTGTATATACAAGATGAACTGCTCAAGTAAGTACAATCTGATTTCTGTCATGGCAGCTCACAATGGATCCTTGTCCTTTGCTGTCATTCCTTGAGCCCTTTTAAGTACTTGTTTCTGAATACTTAGCACCTCCGCCAGAATCTGTAGACTACAAAGAAAGAAGGCAAATTCTTATTCAAAGACCACAGTCCAGTGTTACCAGTACACAGATGATTAGAAGGAGTGTCTGTACAGAGTCCCACAAACACTGTGGTCATGGTGGGCAGATGTTTCCAGTGGGAAACTGAGCCATGTCTTGTGACTGATTTGCTGAGGTGGAGAAGCCATTTTGACTCCACTTGGTGAAATAGTAGTTACTGCAGCTACTACCTCTCCCCTGCATCCTAGTCTAGAGACTGCCTGAGTTTACATCTCTCCTTTTGTCAATTTCTAGTTGTGTGACCTTGGGCAAATTAATGTCTGTACATTTTGTTAAATGTACAAAAGGAATAAAAATAGTAGCTACATCATAGCATTTTTATAAGATTACATAGGAAAGTATTTGTAAGGAATTTAAAACAGAGGCTGCAAACTACCCTATTTTATCAAATCTAAGAGGCCATCAATTGTGAGACAGACTGCTATTTTGTGTATTTCTAAGAAAGAAAAGCATTGCCAATTACAGTGATAAGATGCTATCAGTTGTCATAGCTCCTGAAATGTTTAAAGATGAGAAAAATATGTATCTTAAAAATCAATGAAGTACAGTAGTCAGTGTTCTATATAAGTGAATACAATTCTAGACCAGCAAGCTGATTATTCAGAGACAATTTTGAGAAGGAAAAAAAAAATCTATTTGCATTTGTGGATGCTTATCTACATAGCAGCAAAATTCTAAGCAACTATAATATTAGTAAATGTCCAAATCACTCTTCAACTATTTTAAGTTGCTAAAACACATTTATTTTCCTAAGGAGGTTTAGTGCTGTCTTCATGACTCTCTAGAGTCATTTAAAATCGAATTAATGTGGGACCCCTGCATGGCTCAGTCATTTAAGCCTCTGACTCTTGATACTGTCTTAGGTCATGATCTCACAGTTTGTGAGATCGAGCCCTGCGTGGGACTCTGCACTGACAGAGCAGACCCTGCTTGGGATTCTCTTTCCTCCCCTCCCCTGCTCATGCTCTCTCTCTCTCTCTCTCTCTCTCTCTCTCTCTCTCTCTCTCTCAAAATAAATAAAAACATCTAATTCATGATGGCTGTTATATAAATGGAATATTTGTGTCCCTCCTACCCAATTTATATGTTGAAGAGCTAACGCCCAAATGTGACTATATTTGGAGACAGAGTCTGTGAGGAGGTAGTAAAGGTTAAATGAAGTCATAATGGAGAGTTGGTGTTTTTATGGGGTGGGGGGGAAAAAGAGACAGTAGAGTACTCCATCTTTACCATGAGAATGCCGCTGGGTGCTGCAAGCCAGAAGGAAAGCTCTTACTGGGAAATGCATTGGCCAACACCTTGATCTGTTGTTTAAGCCACCCAGACTGTGGTAATTTCTTGTGGCAGCTGGGCAAACGGCAACAGTGGCCATCGGGGAGAGGAACACACTCTCGGAGGACTGAGGATGAATTCACCCTGCCCCCCCCCCCCCCCCCCCAACTACATGGCTAGCCATTCAGGGAATGTTTGACCTGATGGCATTTGCTTGCAGTTGGAAACCAGAGAAACAAGCTCCTCACCAACTCTTTGAAGGCCTCACTTTTCTGCTGACGCAGCACTAAATTCCCATGCTAGTTTCCCAACATCGTAATTATGGTTTTTTATTTAATTTTTACAATTGTGTACAACAACCTATGGGAAATCAGCATTCGTGTTTATACATTTAATTAGGTTTATAGTTTTAATCACTTCCTAATGCTTTCTTCTGTAATAGATTGAAAACTTTCTCTCATGATGGTGGTTTGATTCTCTGGGAACTGGATCTGATTTTATGTGTTTTACAAATGAAACTTTCTCTTAGTATTTGTTCTTGCCAGCGTTTGAAGTTTGCTTCCACCAACAGTTAACACAGTACGGCAAAGGAAGGGTGAGAAAATCTTCAGAATAATAGGTTGTTTTGTGGAAGGGCTAACTCTATTAAAAATATCTCATAATTCAGTTTTTAAACTAGTTTTGTGATTTGAAGGCCCCATACCAAACAACAGAAACCAAGCAAAGCATTAGTCCCTGGTAATCTTTGGGGAAGCCTGTTTTAATGAGTAGATGAGATTGCTTGTAATTCACAGAACAATTTATATGTAAATCATACATGTAAAAATTGAGAGTGCTCAAGGGTGCTTGAAAAGGTTGACTTTTATTAATGACTTCTAACCATTGTCTCCAAAATCTTTACGTTGTTTTTTATCAGAGCAGTGGTATTAGTTATCTATTGCTGTGTAACAAATTAGCCTAAACCTTAGGAGCATAAAACAATCTACAAATATTATTTCCTACAGTCTCTTCTTTCATCATCAGAAATCTGGGAGTGGCTTAACTGGGTGGTCTTGCTCCAAGGTTGTCTGATGGCACTTAATCTGTTGGCTGGGGTTGGAGTCTTTGAACCCTTGACCAGGGCCATAGGAACCACTGAGCGACAGTCTACAAAGTAACTGGCATGTATTCTTTAAAAATGTCAAGTTTGGGGCGCCTGGGTGGCTTAGTCGGTTGAGCATCCGACTTTCGCTTAGGTCATGATCTCGCGGTTTGTGGGATCGGGCCCCGCGTCGGGCTCTGTGCTGACTGACAGCTCAGAGCCTGGAGCCTGTTTCAGTCTGTGACTCCCTCTCTCTCTGACCCTCCCCTGCTCACGCTGTCTCTCTCTCCTAGAAATAAATAAAACAAAAACAAAACTAAAATAAAAATGTCAAGGTGAAGAAAGATAAAGGCTGAAAAGTACTAGCTGATTAAAGAAGGCTAAAGAAATGTGACAACCAAACACATCACAGATCCCTGGGCTAGATCCTGAACAAAGGGGATAATGTCTCTAAAGCACATTATTAGAACAACTGGCAAACCTGTAGATTATATAACAGCATTATGTAATAATATTTTATCAGTGTCAAATGTCCTGATTTTGATAATTATGTAAGACAATGTCTTTGTTCTTAGGAAACACACACGAGGTGTTATTTAAGGGTAAAGGGGTATCATGTCTGCGACTGACTCTCAAATGGTGCAGAAAGATACATGAAAGAGAGTGAATGACAAGGCATATAGAGTCGCATGTTAACAATAGTGAATCTGCATATAAGGTCTTACATTATTATGCTATTGCGGCTGTGACAAGCGACCACAAGTTTAGGAGGTTGTTTCTGTAAGTCAAAAGTCTGGCACAGTAGCTGGTTTCTCTGCTCAGAGTCTGGCCTCTGGGTTAAAATCAAGCTACTAGCAGGACTGCATTCCTTGTGGGGGCTGTGAAGAAGAATCTGCTTCCACAAGTATTCAGTTTGTTGGCTGAACTCCATTCCTTGTGGTTGTAGGACTGAACCCACCATTTCCTTGCCTTTTGATCGCTCCATCTTTAAGCCGGCAGTGGTGCTTTGAGTGTTTCTGTTTCCAATCGGCTTTCCCCTTCTGCTTCATCTGTTTGCCTTCAAGGGTTCATGTGATAACATTAGTTCTATCTGGACAATCAAGGAAATTTTCCTCCTCTTAAGATCAACCAGTTAGTGATTTAAAAAAAAATTTTTTTTTTTTAGATAGCCTCTTGAACATTTATTGGAAGAATAAAAAACAGATTTAACTGATAAGCAAATGTTGGTAGACAGTAGAATTTGGACAGGTCTGTTGTTGAATATTAAAATGTCAGATACAAGGAAAGTCCTTTCATGTAATTACTAGACTCAAAAGAAAATTATAGAATTCTTATAAGGTAGATATAACCATATTTATAATTGATGCAAGGTCCAGACTTAATTATAAAATATAAACGCATTTTTTTTTAATGTTTGTTTATTTTTGAGACGGAGAGAGAGGAGAGAGCACGTATGGGTTGAACTCCCCAACCGCAGGATCATGACTTGAGCCAAGATCAAGGGTTGGACGCTTAATTGACTGCACTACCCAGGTTCCCCTAACCAGTTAGTGATTTTAAATTATATGTACAACATCTCTTTTGCCATGTAAGTAACGTAATGTAGCTGTGGTTGTGATACGAGGAGCTGAAGGTCCTGGGGGTTGAATTTCTGTCTATAACAGGTTCTCAGGAGATTTTGTCCCCCACCCCCAACACTATTCGTACCACCTTTATATATATTTAAATTACATCAAAGGGAAAAGTTACAGAGATTCATAAGCTTGGAACAGGAAGTTAGAAAATGGAGTCATAGCATCATTCATCTGTGTGGTACTTTGATTTTTCCCTCACAGCACTGGGTCTGTCTTTCTCCCCCTTTATCCATCAGGTCACCACCAAATCAAGCAGGGGACCTGTGAGGTGGTTGCTGTACACCGGTGCTGTAATAAGAACCGCATAGAAGAGCGATCGCAAACCGTCAAGTGTTCCTGCTTCCCCGGACAGGTGGCTGGCACCACTCGGGCTCAGCCTTCTTGCGTTGAAGGTAAGACCTTTCCAGTCCGTTTTCTCCAGTCTTGCAAAAGGTGCCTCAAACTACCAAGAACCTCCTTGCTTTACTGTCCTTTCAACTCAAGGAATACGAGGCTGATTCTGGATTAGTGCTGCTGTAAAAATGAACATAATTGTAACTCCACAAATTATGTGGTGGATAAGGGAAGCGGTTAATGATATTTCTCAAGCGGTACCAGTGGGGAGTTCTGTTACTAGACAATCAGGGAGATAGGCTTTGAGTTTTTTCTTGCCTAACTGTCTGTCCAAATCATATGCATCAAAACCGTTGTCTCACTAGACAGAATTTTCTCCCTGATCTCAAGCTCTCAATTCCGAAGCAATTAGCAGCCTGATTTTCTCACCTCATGTTTAATGTTACAGACTTCTATTCTCTTTATATGTACTTGACTATTTTAACAAACACTTATAAAATATTTTCTCTGGAGCATCTTCCCTGAGAAAAGTTTGGAATCACATGTCATTTATTTTTTGTCTCCAAATCCCCTAGCAGAGTGCTGTGCCAATGAATTAAAAAAAAAAAAAAAATGAATGAATGATTCCTTTTGATGCCCCTGGCTGCTTCTAGCAGACACCTTGTTAGAAACAAGTGTCATTCCCCAGGGGAACGGATTCATGAGGTTAAGCCTCGTAGTACTTGCTCTATACTGGCATGAAAACTCCCTGAAAGTGAAGGCTTCCAGTCTTACTTGATGCAGGTCTAAAGGTCAGCCATTAAAATGCATATATGCATTCTTTACTCCAGAATCACACAATCCAGAATAATAATTGACTTTCCCATATCCCACCTCCCCTATCAAACACAGGCACAAATTTATGGCCTGGATGGTCACTAGGATTGTGCATCAGCGTGATCTCAGTGACAGTTAAAGCTGGAAAGTAAATATGGCCAACTTACCATCTACAGTTCTTCACAGAAACCCTGGGGCCAAATGCGTGGCTGAATTCAGATTTTTTAAAGGCAGCATAGTACATAAGCATCTGTTACCTAACGAATCTACTGTCTTTTCCGGTTGTACCCCGTACTTAGAGATGCTAGTATGTCTTCAGTGCAGTATATAGCATATTCGTGCAGAACAGGAGAGGGCAAGATGACCAGCCTCATGTTAATTCAAATCAGGTTTTGTTGCCATTGTACAGAACTCCTGTCCATTTTCAGAGCTTTTTGGATCTGGGGATAACAGACAAAGGATTGTAATCTATAAAGGAAGATAGTTAACATTTTTAAAAAAAGACATTTAAAAGAAATTTGCTAAGTTCTTCTTTCTCCTGGCTTCTGAAGCCTGGCATATTCTGGCTGTGTCTCCTTCCTCTCTTTCAACTACACTACTCACATCTAAGTGGGGTCCTTTATGCTCCCTTTTTATTTTTTAGAGAGAGAGAGAGAGTGTGGGGTGGGGGAAGGGACAGGGAGAGCAGAAAACAGAGGATCCGAAGTGCATTTTGCGCTGACAGCAGAGAGCAGGGCTCAAACTCAAAAACTGTGAGATCATGAGATCACGAACTGAGCCAAAGTCAGACACTTAACCGACTGAACCCCCAGGTCCCCCACTTTACGTTCCCTTTTCTCCTGCACTTGTACCTATATCCTGGCCTGGGGCACTGCCTTCTGCCCCACAACACACATTTTGTCTATTTAATTCCTCCTCTGTGTCCATATTTCCTGTATCTCCCTGTACATCCCGTTCATGACATGTATCCTATTTTCAGATCTGTCTGAATGTGTGCCTTTCCATTAGTCAGCAGGTTGCTTGAAGATGACAACTGTCTTTCTTACTTCTTTCTACTTACCCTCGCACTGGCTGGTGCATGAGTGACTTGGGCACAGTGGAGAACATAATCATATTCAGGAATCACAGATTATTTTCAAACGAATGTGTTTGTTTGCTGTGTGGATTGTAAACTTCCTCGAGAATTTTGAATTATAACATAAACTCTACATTCTATCCAGCATAGAATCTTTAGATTTAAGAAGTCTTCTACATTTATCTCAAAGCATTTTTATCGGGATCCCGAAAATACAGATGGGGTGGCAATCATATTTAGTATTTTTCCCTTAATAAAATATTAATACCTTACTCTGCAGTAGCTTGCTTTACTTTTTATATACATTTATTATTTGGGCCAAATCCCCTTTGGCCACCACTGTAAGAATAACTGCATTTATGTGTTTGGTCTATTAATTTTTTTTGACCTATTTATATATTTGAGATAGTTCTCAAGAAAATGTGGTACATTGCAGTATAAATGTGTTTTACCCAAATGGTATCACACTGTATATTTCTTAATCCAACCTGTTACCAATATTATGTTGCAGAGATCTTTGTGTGCTAGTACAAACTGACTTGTTATTATTACTTGCTCTATTAGCATTCCATTGTATGGCTGGGTTATAATTTGTGTACCTCTTCCTCTACCGAAGGACATTTTAGTTGTGTCTGTGTCAAGACAAATGGACTCACAGGCTAGTTAAATGATTTCCTTACTGTCATAGGATCAGTAAGTGATAGAGATCAATTATGTGGTGTCTGATGTACAGCAGAATGTTCTGTGATAATGTACATATTCTTTATATCTCTTAGCTACATGTGTGGTTGCATTTATGTCCATGAAGATTGGGAACCACTAACCACATGTGGCTGTTGAGCATTTGAGCATTTGAGATGTGACTGGTATGGATTTAAATTTAAATGGAACTTGTAACTAGAAGCTTTCCTATCGGACACTGCAGGATCAGCTTTGTGTACATATGTAACTCATGAATACATTTGTAGCCAGAAAATAACCACATTCTGAAGGGTAGAATTATGAATGTGTGTTAATATTTGTGTCGCCGCACCTAGCATAGCCTGGCAAACCGTCAGTGTTCAATCAATGTGTATTGGATCAAAGTCACCGAGGAGGTGTTGGAAGTTGTAGTTTAGGCTTTAGTTAGGATGGTATCTGTTTTCATATCCTTCTGATCTTCTATTCCTTATCTGAATGTTTCCATTAGGGCTTTTTAGCTTTATCCCATAATAATCTTTATCCCATAATAATTATGCAGTATCATGCTGTTAGCTGGTTTGTGGGAAGACCTAGTCTCTGCTGATCTGTTCCTCTTTTCTTATTTGTCAATAAGAATGTGGAGAGGATCTAAAATATAAAATTCACTTGAATTTACATTTAAATTAAAAGCAAGAAGACATTGGAGCGGGGCACTAATTAATGTTGACATTGAAAGTGGAATCTCCTTATTCATTTCTGTTAATCTACAGCACAGATACTTGTCTTGTGTTTCCATTGCTTTTATTAGTTAAAATGGGAGAAAAATTAGCTGTTTTTTTTTTTTTGTCTCCAAGTTTTTTTTCTTGGTTATAATTAACTTATAAAATCCTGTGTCATTGAAATGTGTCTGTCCTGCACATCTGGGATTTGGGCCCTACAGTAGACAATTATGTGCTGGTAGGCATGTTTCCATTTGGATCTTCAACTGCCACGTAATATATGGATGCTGTTTAATGACAGGACCTATATTCTCCACCTTTATCAAAATACCACTCTACAGAGATAATGCTGAATGGTTTATGATAAAACGAGATAAATGTGTACTATGGCAAAGCTTCATTTATTTCATCAAAGTGAATGCTTCCTAAGCATTGGATTTAAAAAAGACTGATAAAAACTGAGAGATGGGAGGCAGCTATTATTTTTCCTTCTTCTGATGCCCTAGTTTGTTTTCCAAGATGTCACAGATCGCTTAGTTAAGTCCTAGAATTCCATGTTGCAGACAACTTGCACGGCTTTATGGGCTGTGTGCTAAGGTACAGAGTCTGTCTCCAAGATGTGATTTCACAAGGTTTTGTGACTGGGTATGTTCTTGGTACCAACTAAAAGACAAAGTGGGTTTCTGAGTTTTTCCCAGCGGCAGTGGAGTGAATGACAGCAAGTGGGGGAGGGGTGGGGAGGAGAGAGAATCTGAAGCAAGCTCTGCACTGTCGGCGCAGAGCCTGTTGTGAGGCTCAAACTTAGAGTCAGACCCTTAACTGACTGAGCCACCCAGGCACCCCCAAAGATCAGTGTTTCTTAACCAGAGGTGATTTTGGCCATCCTAGGGATATTTGATGATGTCTGGAAATACTTTGGATTATATACTGGGGGAGGAGGTGCTATTGGCATCTAGTGGGTTGAGGCCAGGGATGCTGATCATGATGTTATCATGTGCATATATACAGCGACAATCAAGAATTATCTGGCCTCTTATGTGCTAAGGTTAAGTAACTGCCTTAGAGTTAGGTCCCTGCTGCCTAGTACATGGTTGTACTTGTGTGAGCTTGCGCATACTGTAGAAGACGAATTCAGATCACAAAAGATCATTCTGTACCTGTTTATCCACAGCGTCACTCAGTACTCTGTGTACTTGGTGGAAATAACAGTACCTTGTTATGTGTGAAGTATGTGAACAAGTGAACTTTAACAAAAATGTGTTCTCAGGACTGCCTTTTTGCGTGTTACCTGGGTCAGGTTGGAATGGCTTCTTTTCTTGAAATAGCAAATATAAATTGGCAGCTTTTGGCACCTGCCTTTTTTTTTTTTTTTTTTTTTTTTTTTTTTTTTTTTTTTTTCTTTTTTTTTCTTTTCTTTCCTTTTCTTTTCTTTCCTTTTTTTTATTGGCAGCTTTTGGCTTTTTTATTTTTTTTTTTTTTTTTTTTTTTTTTTGAGACTGAGAGAAACAGAGTGTGAGTAGGGGAGGGGCATAGAGAGGGGAGACACAGAATCTGAAGCGGGGCTCCAACCCAGGAGCTGTGAGATCATGACATGAGCTGAGGTCGGACGCTTAACCCACCGAGTCACTCAGGCATCTGCCTATCTTTAAAGTTAACCAATAGCTTAAAGTTAAACTTTTTTTTAAGGTTAATTTGCAAAGAGCATCTTGAAATAAGAATGTTTAAGAGCAAAGTAGCTAAAGTGTATTAGAAGCTCAGAGCATATTCTAGAAAGATGTGTTCATCTTTCTGTAGTTTCAGTGTAAAAGTACCCTTTTCTTTAGCAAAAGCTTAACTCTGTGTAAATACAACTAAACTAAGTCAAAAAATGAAAGACCAACTCCTCAGAAGTGAGCCTGCTTGTCGTTAGTTTTATTCAAAGGTGGGTTTATGTAAATAGCTGTATGAACACATATTGTGTTTTATTTCATGGAGTAATATTTAATTGGGACAAGGAATAGAAAAAAAAAATCTCAGTCTATTTTGTACAACAGAGCGTACAGAAAATGTACCAGGAACAAAATAGCTAATTGGTCCCATTATATTTTCACCTATAAAACAGCATTACAGAAAACACTAGTCACAACCATAAAAGCAGAGATTCAGTGTTTTTTTTTTAATCCCCTACCTTTCTGCATAAAACTAGAAATTCATTACAGGTTGGCATCTTGGAGATAGGGATGTTTTGTAAAGGCATGGGGCCTTCTAAAGAACTTTATTTTAAAAATAGAAGTGACAAGACACTTTCTCATTATGAAATTTTATAACAGGATAAAATAGATACCTCCTACAAACTTATTTTCCTATGGAGACAAGGCTCAGTTAAGTGGGCAGATGTTCTCAAGAGTTATTTTAATAAATCCTACTTCTGGGTCCTTTGTCTCAGCTCAAAGCTGGGCTCAGTATGCACTCACAGCTTGACCTTCTGGGTTTGTTTTTTGTTGTTGTTTTTTTAATGTGTATTTATTTTTGAGAGAAAGAGGGGGACACAAAATCCCAAGCAGTCTCCAGGCTCTGAGCTGTCAGTGCAGAGCCTGACGCGAGGCTCAAACTCATTATCCATGAGATCATGACCTGAGCCCAAGTTGGATGCTCAACTGACTGAGCCACCCCGGACTTCTGGGATTTTATTTACTGGTGGGTGAAACCCTTATATGGTCCTTACCTTAGCTGTGAGTTCCTTAGTCTTTAATGCATAAAGGAATTTGAAACTTTCCTTGTGGCCACTGCGGTGCCTCATGAAGGCTTTCTTTTCTGAAAGAGCATTTGCTGTTAAGTCAGTCAGTCATGAACACATTTATAGGGCCCTAAGGTATGTATTCACTAAGATATGAAAATGGTTTGTTTTTTGCTTTTTAGCAAATAGAATTATTTTAAATTTCAGGATAGGTTGTTATTTGATGAACCTACTGTGAATCTGTCTTCAGAAAAATCACATTTTCCAGTTAAATGAAAAAAAAACTGGTAAAAAAATTTCACAAGAGCTAGGTCTTACATGCTTCTTTAAAACAATTTAAAATTTTTGGGGTGCCTGGGTGGCTCAGTCTTTTAAGCATCCAACTTCGGCTTAGGTCATGATCTCATGGTTTGTGGGTTCGAGCCCTGTATTGGGCTCTGTGCTGACAGCTAACTCAGAGCCTGGAGCCGGTTTCGGATTCTGTGTCTCCCTCTCTCTCAAAAATAAATAAAGTATTAAAAAAAAGCAATGTAAAGTTTGTAACAAAATATTCTGAAAATATTTTTCTGTTCTGTAGTTACGAATTGGCTTTTTTTTTTTTCTTTACCCCCTCAAGCTCCTTTTCTAGATTTTGCATCAGAATGATCTTGGGACCCCAGGGGCCAGTAAGGACTTGCATTTCCCTGCTGTGAAGTTGAGATAGAATGAGTCAGATTATTTCCTCTGTAGGGAATTTGTGCCAGGTTTCTCACTTACACCTCACTTGGTCTCTTTCAGACTCCTTTTTGGCCCCAGTGGTTTATCATCACCCACCAGACTAGCTCTCCTGGGCCCACAGTTTTCCCTGGCTTATCATACCACTCTTGCTAGAAACTTTGCAGGGCTCCCTCCTGCTTGAGAAATCAAGTCTAATCTGGAATTGGCATTGAGAGCCCCTAAATGGGCTCAGCTAACTGTCCTCTGCTTTTCTGCTGACCCCTCATGGCAGCCACACGGGCCTCCTGGCTTCCAGGTGGGCCACTCACTGTCTCAAAGCACCAGGTGCCTTTGCTTTGACAGATCACCTGTCATCTGAGCTGTTTTGGAATCCTCTGTGTGGCCCTGGCACCTGTCAGGTTCCCACTGCTGACTGGCAGAGAATCTTCCTAAGAGAACTCTTTTAAAGATAAAAAAAAAAAAAAAAAAGTATTTTAAATTCAGCTGTAACTCTGTGTAAATATAACTAAGCTCTGTCAACATTTATATAACTTTTGTGGTCCTGCAGATGGAATTTTGAAATTGAGGGTTGGGAACCATCTCTTATTTATCTTTATATCCACTTGGGACCACCCTAAGGTATTCAGAAAATAATGAAGGATTGGTCGGCACTTTGAATCTGGTCAAACTCTGTGTAGCATGTGTTAACCTCAACTATGACTGTAAAATGTCGTACAGTAGAAAGACTTGCAGATACGGAGGAAGAAGCCTAGATTCTCATACCTCCTCTCTCATTTTACTCACTTTGTGGAAAGCTCTTGTTTTTATTTCCGGAACCATCTGCCTCCTCTTCCTGCTGCTAAAGGCTGTTGGGACAATCAAAAGAGCAACAGTATGTAAATGGGCTTTGAAAATAACAAACTCTCTACAGTTTTAAGGTGATATTTCTGTAATATTTGTGACTGAAGAGCATACATCCTTCTCAAACTTCACCCTACTGTCTCCATCCACTCAAGTTCATTGGCAGTCTCTGCCAAAATAAGTAACCCATATAGCTATATTCCTTTCTCAGTATTGGCACCTTCTCACTTAAATAGCTTATGATTATTCTAGATCACAATTCTACCTCATTTAGGTAATATTGCTTTTAAGGGGACTCTAATCAGATAGTAGCACAGGATTGGGCCAGAATCAGGAATGGTGGTTTTCATGTGGAGTAGACACACTGTCTGGCTATTTCAGCTGATAATGAAATGGTCCTGTGCCCTAATCATGCCGTAGTGCATTTGCGTGACAGGAGACCAGTTTTCAATGCATCA
The DNA here is from genome assembly GCF_003009895.1 of Hyaena hyaena. Taxonomy (NCBI): domain Eukaryota; kingdom Metazoa; phylum Chordata; class Mammalia; order Carnivora; family Hyaenidae; genus Hyaena; species Hyaena hyaena. The sequence continues at coordinate 1,184,940 of NW_024080952.1, read as the reverse complement.
GCTTGCTGTGTTATCTACTTTTGTTGCTGCCTCTATACCTCTAGTTGTTTGTACTATAGCTTGCTGGTGTGGGGGAGAGGTATAAATATAAGGGTTGATGAGGGGGCTCCAGCCTTAGCTGGACTGGGAGCCTTAGCTTTTTCCTCTCCATACAATGAAGGAAATACATTAACAGGATGCCTCTCGCTCAAGAAACAATAGCTATAGCTATTAGGAATGCTCAAGATTTGCTTGAAATTGAGTTTCAGGCTTCCCAGGAAGTTGTAGTTTGAGTCAAGTTCATGAAGATATTTTTTCCCCTAAGTGCTCTTATTTCAACAGAAAACCAGGGCTTGGGGTGCCTGAGTCAGTTAAGTGTCTGACTCCTGGTGTCGGCTCAGGCAATGAGCTCACAGTTTCATGGGTTCGAGTCCTGCATCGGGCTCTGCACTGGCAGCAAGGAGCCTGCTTGGGACTTTATCTCTCCACCCCTCCTCCACTCACACTATTTCTCTGAAAAATAAACTTTAAAAATTTCAACAAAAAATAGGGCTCAACCACCCATCCCCCTTAATCCACACACCCTACCTACAGTCTCAGATCTGTACCAGCCCTCTGGCTGGCCTCACCTTTAAATATGAATCACGATCCATTTTGTCCTTTGACTCTGTAAGAATACCTGGCCAGGTTGATGGAGTTTCCTTAACTTGTCTTTATCTGCCTCCAAACCTGGGGAATTCTTACTGGCAGATGTCAGCAAAGATGATGGGGTAAGGAGGAAAGGGAATTCCTGGGTGAGATAACGAGCCTCGAATGTGGGCAGGTGAGGGAGTACCAGGCTCTCGTACCTTCACTTGGCTTCCAGTTGTTGAGTTCAAGGAGTTACTCCACCACTTGCTGGACTGGCATGGAGAGATGAACCCCTCTGTGACGGAAATGTTTATACTGCTTTTAATCTATGCAACTGGCAACAAAGACCATCCAATGTAGTGACGTTGCTGTATCAGCACCCACTGTTGTAACCTACGAAACGGTGAGCCCAGCAGTAGCTACCGTTTTCTAATAACCCAGTGACTGGCCCATGGTTAGCTAAGACTCTGCTGTGGATTAGCTTTATCCTCTTGGCATCTGTGGTGAGGTTTTATTTTTATCCCCATCTTACAGATGAAGAAACTGAGATCAAGAGGAGTTAAATAACTAAAGTCATTGGAAAAAAGAAAGTAGCACAGGCAAATTCATATCCCAGCAATTTGTAAAGCTTGGGATCTCACTATTTTCCAGAGCCTATGGCTGACCTCGTTCTTTAAATTTACTTATGTTAAATAGTTCTTATTAACAATCCTTGAGATCACTGTATTGATCCACATGAGCATTATGTTGTCTCCATTTGGAGGAAGAAACACTTTCACAAACGCTATTTGGCCTTTGTTTTCCAGCTTCCATCGTGATTCAGAAATGGTGGTGTCACATGAACCCTTGCTTGGAAGGAGAGGACTGTAAAGTGCTGCCAGATTACTCAGGTTGGTCCTGTAGCAGTGGCAATAAAGTCAAAACTACAAAGGCAAGTATAGACAAACACAATTCTCATTTACAACTTCCTCAGATGATTAACTATGAGGTTCTTCCCCTTTATTTCATCCTGGTACCACCCGCGATGTTATTTTATGTTGATAAACCTCCTTGCCATCCTGTTACTTTGGCCTTCTGAAAAGCCCATTTCCTAGTATCGCCCTTTATGTCAGATTGTATGGAGCAGTGACTTGCTGGATGAACTGGTCATTTTAGGCAAGGTCACTCAATTCATTGTAGCTCCTTCAAGAGCCTGATTTATGATCCTCCTTACTTCCTGTGAGGAATTTTAGTAGTTGAAGACTCAAGTGTTATAGAAGTCAAGAGTTGTCTCCTCCAGGGATGTGCTTTCTAGTCCCCACCCTTTCAGAGGTCTACCAGTGTCTACTCAGTTCTTGAGCCTGACATCTACTTCTTCCTTCCCTCTCCATGTCCAGTCTATTATGGGTCGCTGGCCTTGTTACGCCCATCATCCTCCTTGGCCACCATCCTTAGAACAATGGTCCTGTCTCCACTGTGTCTCATCTTGATGCCTCACATCCACTCTTACTCCCTTTTAAGGTCATTCTCCATACGATGACCACCATCATATTTGTGAAATGCACATCTTCCTAGCTACTCTGCCTCTCTGTCTATCTTGCACCACTAACCTTGCCTGTCTGGGTCTTAAGAATGAAGGGAGGTGGTTTGCCAGGTTATCTTTTTGGTGGTTGTGGCTGTTTCAGGCTTCTGTTAGTACCTCTTACCTTGGTGCCTTTGCAATTGCAAAGGAAGGTGTTTTCTTCACGGATTGTGCTTCCCTCCTTTCTTTACTCCTTAACCAGTATTTCTTTAGAGTCATACTTTCGATGGTTACCTTCATAGTCCCAATGACTTTTTTGAATAGAAAGTAATAAAATCGGGAAAACAGTCATAAAATTGGTCATTCTAAAGAACAAATAACATTTTATAAAAAACTATACATTTTAGCTGGCATCAGATACAAAATCATCAGTAGTATAATTGTCAACGTTTTGTTAGTAATATAAAGATGAGTAGGATGAATGACCTGATAAAGGCATGTCTCATTTTTGTGGTGCTTTGCACATACTGTTTCTATGGTTTGTTGTTGTTACTACAAACTGAAGGTTTGTGACGACGTCATGTCAAGTAAGTCTGTCGGCATTACTTTCTCCAATAGCACTGGCTCCACTGGTGTCTGTGTGTCACCAAGTTTGGTAATTCCCACTAATATGTTTGATTCTTCAAATCATTGCATTATTCTGATTATCAGTGATCACTGACAGTACTATTTGTAATTTTAGGGTGGCACCCCTGTGTGTCTTCTTTTCCCCTGTTTCCCTTCCTCTCCTTATTTCCTTCCTTATTACAACAATATTGAAAGTAGGCCAACTAATAACCACACATGGGCCTCTGAATGTTCCAGTGAGAGGAAGAATCACATGTTTCTGACTCGATTAAGTTTAGTCAGGAGGCCTGACACATTTAGCCAAGCTGTGAATGCAAAGGAAAAACTCATGAAGGACATTTAGAAAAAAACTACTCCAGTGAACACACAGATAAGAAGAAAGTGAAACAGCCTTGTTGGAGAAAGTTCTAGTGGTCTGGATAAAAGATCCACCTAGCCACAATATTCCCTTAAACCCAAGCCTGATCCAGAGCAAGACCCTAACTCTTCAATTCCATGAAGGTAGGGAAGAAAAGTTGGAAGCTAGCAGATGTTGGCTCATGCGGTTTAACAAAGAGGCCATCTCCATGACATGAAAGTGCAAGGTGAATCAGCTACTTACCTAGAAGTTCTAGCTAACACAATGAAGGTCGCTACTCAAAACAATAGATTGTCACTGTGGACAAAAGAGCATTCTGTTGCAAGAAGATGCTGTCTAGGACTTTCATAGCTGGAAAGGAGAAGTCAGTGCCTGGACAGGCTGACTCTCTTGTTAGGGGCTAATGCAGCTGGTGACTTTAGGCTGCTGACAGTGCTCATTTACCATTCTGAAAAATCCTAGGGTTCTGAAGAATTATGCTGAATCTACTCTGCTCTAGAAATGGAACAAACAAAGCCTAGATGACTGTCTGTTTACAACTTGGTTTACTGAATATTTAAAACCCATTGTTGAGACTTACTGTTTATAAAAAAGGTTTCTTTTTAAACAACATACCTGGTCCCCCAAGAGCTCTGATGGAGATAGACAGTGAGTTTAATATTGTTTTCATACCTGCTAACATGGCTCCTTGATCCGTGGGCTGCAGAATGGATGTTATTTTGACTTTCAAGTCTTATCATTTAAAAAGTTGATGTCATCGGCCATAGCTGTCACAGATAGCGATTCGTTGATGGATCTGGGCATTCTAGATGCCACTCAGAACACATCTCATTCCTGGGAAGAGATAAGAATTAACAGGAATTTGGAAGAAGTTGCTTTTAACACACATGGATGGCTTTGAGGGGTTCAAGTCTTCAGTGGAGGAAGTAACTGTGGATGTGGCCGAAACAGCAAGAGAACTAGAAATGGAGCCTGAAGATGGGACCTAACTACTGCCATGAGACACCTTAAGAGATGAAGAGGTACTTCTTAGGGTCGAGCAAAGAAAGTAGTTTCTTGAGATGGAATCTACTCCTCAGGAAGATGCTGTGAAAGGTGCTGACCTAACAACAAAAGACTTAGAATATGACATCAACTGCATTGAGAAAGGCAATGGTAGAGTTTGGGAGGATTGGCTCCCATTTTGAAGGAAGTTTTATGGGCAAAATGGCTGTCAAACAAACAGCGTGGCACGCTCTAGAGAAATCATCCCTAAGAGGAAAAGTCCGTCCATGTGGCTGAATAGGTGGTCTTGTTATAATAAATTGCCAGTCACCCCCACCTTCAGCAACTGCCACCCCAGTTAGTCGCTGCCATCAACACGGAGGCAAGGCCCTCCACCAGTAAAAAGATTATGACTGGCTGAAAGCTCACATGATAGCAGTTTTTAGCCACGAAGTATTTTTAAATAAGGCATGTACAGTGCTTTTTTAGACCAAATGTTATTGCACACTTACCAGACTATAGTGTGGTGTAAATATAACTATTATATGCACTGGGAAAACAAAAATTAATTTGGCATGCTTTACTGTGATGCGCATTTTGTTCAGATACTCACTTTATGGCAATACTTGCTTTACTGTGGTGGTCTGGAGCTGAACCTGCAATATCTCTGAGGTGATGCCTGTGTATGCTTTTATATCCACAACAGTGGAAGTTCGCTGTGTCCTATGTTGCTGCATGAAAGGGGTTAACATTCCCCATCCTTTCTATGAGCTCCTCTTTCAAGCTACTCCAAATTAACTTCCAATCTATGTAAACCCAAGTGTGCTTGCTAAGCAAACCCTGCTTTACAATAATTCCACTATTCTTCCCACCCCTGCCATTTTTGGCCCCTCCCCCCCCAACCCCCTTCCTGAATAAATATCTTGGAGCGGTCAATGAGCTAGCATATTATATCCATCAATGATAAAAATTTCTTTTTTATCCTATTTCTTGTAGATGAAGAAGTAACATTTGGAAGATTATACTTGTATTGATTCGTATATGTAAATATAAAACAAGACCATGAACACAAGCCAACCATGTTCCGGAAAAGATTGTGTCTAAGTAGTCTCTTGCTGGAGCGGCTCCCTCTCTATTTATGTGCAGTTAGAGAGAGCATTTGCAGGAAGCAGACCTTTAGGGGCATTTTGGCTCCCTGTGCTGGGAATATAAGTTTGCTCTGGCTGAACCCTCAACGGTAGTGACATTTCATTTGGCACTTCGAAAAGTTGTAGAAACGCAATACAGTTCCCTAAGCCATCATGATACTTAGATGCTTTTTTAATTTTTTTTAGTGCTATGCCACTTGAGAATAATCTCAAAGTAGTAAAACTTTGTTTCCTTTATTAATCCAACTCATTGTGACTTGAACTGCATAAAACATTTTATATCTTTTATGGGTCTTATGAATATAGAGTAAATTCACTTGTGGAGGTGTGACTGGCTTCTGGGAAGAGCTTGGTGGCCTCAGAAGCTCTTTTTCATAAAATGGACACTAATCTTACCCCACAAGTGAGACAGCAGGCCTACAACAACGGATGAGCGATTACAGTTCTAGAGGGGGTATTAACTATGTGACAAAATAGTTTTCGTTTTCCTTAAAAACGGTTCCTGCACAGCAACATCAACTCGTGGAAAGCCTAAAAAGTCAGATGATCTGCAGTAAGACCTCTATGGCAGAATTTTATTTTCCATTTAAATGCAAATATGAGAAGAGTTAAGCAGTCAAGTTGAGAGATTAACAGACTTAGATGAAGATCGGAAAGCGAGGGGGCACAGTTTTCTAGCCAGCCCTGCTCTCTTTTCCAGGTATAAAAGTTTGGCAGTGAGTATATTGTGCCTCTATAGTTTTCAGTGTTCCCAGAGAGAATTCAGCTATTAGTTCTTGTGGAAAAATGCAACTTTCACTGTCATTCTGCCTCAGTTTTCCTTGTCTTCATTAGAGTTGTTTGTATTGAAGCTTCTAACACCTGCACACCATGTTGTATTAACACCAAAGCCAACCATTGGTCAGTAAATTATATTGAATTTCAAAAAATTTTACAATTTTAAGGCTTTTATTTTTCCAACATCTAAGAGTAAAGAGCTATGTCTTTAGAGTAGTCCTTCCATCAAGGGGTCATTTTTAGTTACCACACATTGGGGGAATGCGGGGGGGTGTTGAGGGTAGAGGCCAGACAGGTTGTAAAAATCTTAAAATGCATAGACAGGCCCCCCATAGCAAAGAATTATCTGACTCCAATGTAGACAGTGAACACCTGCTTTGTTTACCACCCCCCTTCCCCAGCTCTTGATAAGCATCCCACCTAAGTCTCTTCATTTACTTCTGCAAAGTTTCCATTCAGTGTCTGCATGTTTCCAGTATTTCACATTAGAAAACTAACTCTAATTAGTTTTCTAAACTCCCTATCTCTCATCCTCAAGATCTAAGATGACCCCGTTCTTAGGTATCTTCCTCAAAATACCTGTGATGGGTACCTTTCTCTCTGTTTCTTAGGCTACCACTATGAATCATCTTCATTCTCTTTTGCCACAATACTGTAATATTTAATGGTAATAGTGGCCACAGGAAAATAATCACAGAAGCTTATCCCTACCCTTCGGAGCCCCACTCCTTGAGTAGTCTGGTATAGTAAGTTTGAGAGGGGGTCATTCTTAAAAAGTTCTTCTTACATGGATTCTCATTTAACCAGGCCCCATACCTGCTCTGTTTTTGCCTTGGTACTGTTTTCTGTGTTTCCAGGGTAAATTCCCTGCCCAGGTTTCTCCTTGGTGAGAGAGCATCAATGGATCCCCATGGGTAACAGAAGAGTGTAAGCATCTTGAGGTGAGGCCCTAAATGTGACTCACCCAATAGACCATGTATTTCTATACCCTCACTGCTACCTCACATTCATCATTTCTCTTTTCTAGAATTCTAATTGTCATTTAAGGTCCAGCTGAGATGGTTCCTTTACCCTCAGGTCTTGTCATTCCTGAGCCTATGGACCTATGGAGTAGAGCTAGTATTGGCATGTTTGCAATCTTGTATCCACCAAATTCCAAAGTGACAATGAACCTTCCATATACAGTTAGCAAACGGAAAGTTTTACAGGAAAATCAATCCTAAAGAATCTTGCCATTCAACTTTAGATACGCTCCAAACTGAGCTGGGTGTTGAAAGTCAGCTTCCTTAAATAAGATGCATTGAGAATAATACCCTACATATATACTTATATCCAGAAAGAAATAATGTGGCAATGGCTACCATTTCCTGGGGTTACTCACAAAACAAGCACCGGGCCATGCCATTCGCCATTCACTCACTTTTCACTACAACCGAAGGGAGAAAGTAGTAGTTTAACATTTAGCAGCCCAAGAAGCTAAGACCGTGATACTCCCCATCTCAGAAAATGACCAATTCTGTAATCAGGGTATTCGAGATTAAGACTCCAGAGTGGTCCCTGAATCCTCATTCTCTCCATCCTGTGTCCTGATGGCTTCATCTTTCAGCACTTCTCCCAAAGTGATCCTCCTAACAGTCTGGCCATGCATCCCTTGTCTCACCTTTGTACCTGAGGTGGAGAAAAACCTAAGATTTTACCCCTAGGTTGATCAGGACTCCCTCTCATCCTTCCAGCATCTCCTCATCTGACAATCCTCTAGAAATTACTAGACTTCTACCCACCTGGCCCTGGTATCTGTTTTTGTCCCTTAGCGCCAATCACTTTCTGACATATTGTTTCTCTGCCTATTCATCCATCCCTTTCCTCTAGAATAGGAATCACCAAGCTGTGGTTTGCAAGCCACATTCAGCCCTTGGCCTGTTTTCCTATGGTCTGTGAGCTAAGAATGGGCTGTACACTTTTAAATGGTTGGAAAGAAAAGGAAAAACATATTTCATAACATGAAAATTGCAGGATATCCCCATTTCAGTGTCTACAGCTAGCATTTTATTGGGATGAAACAGTGCCCATTAGTTTACATGCTGTTTCGTCTGTGCTCCTTTTGTGCTGTAAAGTCTAAGTAGTTGTGACAATGACTATATGGCCTGCAAAGGCGAACATATTTACTATCCAGTCCTTTATTGAAAAAGTAGGCTAGCCCTATTCTAGGTAAACTGCATGAGGATGGGTTTTTGTTGTGTTTGCTATAATATTCCCAGTACAAAGGAAAGAGCAGCTCTATTGTAAAGTATATAAAATAAAGGTTTTATGTCAAATAACAGCAAATCTGAGTTTTGAATGTATACTTGATTGAGTCTAAAGACCAGGCATGATGACTCTATCATCTACTAATATATTTTTATGTTACAGGAATGTTCAAATCTTAAGCTTTTGGTTTTTCCCCCTCTACTTTGTGTATGGATTATCTAACCTGTGAAATACGTCACGTTACCAAATAAAACTATGGAAACTGCTGATCTAAGTATTTAAAAATAGAGAAAATGACTGTAAACGTCTTAATGAACATCTGTTTCCAGTAATTATGGCAGTTTTCTAAAATAACCTGTTTTTTAAAATTAAAGTCAACTACATTCAAAAGTAACAAAGGTAGCATTTTGATCTTGACATACACTCATCTTACTTGGCATTCATTTGAAAAAATTTAGTGCCTTCAAGAAAGCATGCTCAGCATGCATGAGTTAACTTGATGGGCAATGAATGTACCTATTCTGATGGGGTTTTTATAACTCTAAAAAATACCAAGTAACAGTACCAAATACCGTGTTGTGGAAGCCTTTGTGCAAGCCTTCTTTGCAACCTGAAAGCAAGAAATGTGAAGAATTTGAACACCTGATTTGGTGACGTTGGTTACAGATAAAGGAACAGTTTGCTTAACGGTGCACACATAACACAGACAGGGACTTAAGAGGCCAGTACGAGAAAGGACCTTTGTTGATGAGGCTGAGATACTGAACGCTCACTCATTTGTTTTAGGTAACACGGTAGCAAAGAGAGGTGCCCTTATCGTGGGAGGAGCGACAGGTTGCAGAAGTCTCCGATTTGGATTACCTTCCTAGCTGGTTTGTGGAAAATCGTCTTGGATTTCAGCTACATCACATTTGTATATGTGTGCTGTAAGGAGTGTCATTCACTTAACTGTCCCAGCCCCTCGGCTTCATGATTTTATTACTTTGAATTATAGCCAAGGACTGCCACATGATTCACATCCTATCTGCATCCCAAGGACTATACCTCCAAGAAACCCCAGAGGAACAAAGCAGAGACTTCAAAATGGATCTCTACTGGGTCTTCTGTTTCTTTCTGCCTTCACAAAGGAGCGTGGACAGGCTCAAAGGGTTCTTAATCTGTTCCTCTTTTGAACTTTTCCTTCAGCCCTTGCATTAAAGTGGTTTCAAAGGAGTCTAAGTACCAAAATGCTTTGGCAAAACATATTTGCAGATGTAGATTAATGAACTCTGATTAACAGGCAAAGAAATTTATTTTATAAATCTTAATAAATAAACTTCCTGGGGTTATTGTGTATGCATTTGTATTTCTGCTTTAGAGGATTTAAATGTTTGCATTTTAAGTTCTGTTGTGAGGTTAGTAGAAATAACGTTTTAACATGAGTATACCATTTTACTGAGTGCTAAGGAAGTGTATCAGCGCCAATATTTTATGACCAAAGCTTGATCATGACATATTCACAAAAGAAAGAAAACCTGTGGGGATTTTGATGGCTTAAGGTGTAGTCACAGAGGTAAATTACTTAAAATCTACAACAGTCTCTATTTAGAACAAGGGTGATTTCTGACATCCAGTTTATGTCATTTAAAATATTTTGTTAACCCTTAGGAGTTTTGAAATATTGAATTTTTAGACTGTAAATGATTTATTCTTCACTTAGCACTCTTCTCATTTGTTACTCATTTTATTTCTCTAAATGTAAGTAAAATCGGAGTCATTTCTCTTGGTTTAATGATTTTGCAGCAGATGTGTGTCCACATATTCTCAGACGCTGTCATGCAGAAATATATTACAGATGAAAAGTGACGGACCCAGATTTTAAATGCAAACTGTCCTTAAAACACAGACTACTTTAATAAGTGATAGATTTTATAAAGAAATGACAAAATCATCCTTTCTGCACTATTCGTTATCCTTGTTCTTTCACAATTATTGGAGAAAATATTACTCTAATGTTTACAGGAGTAACAACCACGTCTATTTTAGTCTTGCAAAAAGAATGGAAATGGGTGACATCCATTTGTTGGCTAACTGTGTTTGAATTTGACTGGATGCTTACCAGAATTATTACTGTCATAAAAGTAAAAGAATCACTCTGCTGATGGCATAGAAGTTTTTGTGATTATTTTATTGCCTTAAATGCAAATGTGAAAAAAATCACTTAAAATGTACACTTAATTTTGGGCATGTAAACTATATGGCAAACTTGAGACCTATACATATAGCATTAAAGATCCTTTCAAATCTAGGTAAAGTCCCCACATGATGTTTTAGGCATACTCTGCTGCCTTTAGTATAGGGCCCTCCATGGTAAGGAGGGAGAGTTTAAAAAGTCGATTTTATGGTACATGAAAGAATGCCTGAGTCTTTTGCCCACACATCTGATCTTGTACACCAAATAAGATCAAGTAAAAATGACACTGCTTCACCTTGAGATACATTTCTAGGGTGTAAACTACTTTGGGGGAATAAATGGTCCATTAGAGAAAATGGCGGGTATCAGAGCTGCCATTTCCTCCATTATTGCTTCAAAGTATCCTTTTTATCGAGTTCAAAAGTTAGTCCTGAAATTGAGCTTACTTTGAGAAGCATTTTAATGTTATCATCCCTATAGCATTCCTGTAAGGAAGTAGGTAAGATAGTTTTCTATGTATTCTAGGATTCAAAGCCAAGATATCGGTGGAGTTGTGAGCACATGAGTCACAGCAGCATTAAGCCCTCTGATTGTGGCACTTGGGATCTCAACACCTGCAGACTTTAGATTCTTATATCTGAAAACCTGAAGCTGCCCAGCAAGGTTGTGGACTTAGCCTGCAACTCTCCAAAGAAAGTAAGCTAGATTTTATAGCTCTCCTGCAGATCCAGGTTTGTTGTTCTAAACTATATGGACCTCAACTATACACCTGTGGAACTCCATTTATAAGCTAAGTTCAACAGACATTTAATGAACAAATTTAATGCCAAAACTATTTAATGCCAAGACCCCCACATGATCTACCCTTATATGCACAAATCCATTTTTTCTTCTCAACTTGGCAGGTTTTTATGAAAATTCCCATTTTGTAGAATTGAGGACCCAATAAAATTAAATTTAACCAAACTCACACATTTACTATTAGAAATTTTACATGAGAGCTTTTCAGATATATTAATCTTATATTATATTATATATTATATATATTAATTATATATTATATTATATATTAATCATATATTAATCCTGTGTCCTAGGGTATCAAAGACATAGACTAGCCATAGAATCTGGCTAGTATCTGACCTCGTTTATCAGAGTCAGCACCTGCACTCTTGGCAACAATCTTACAATGGGCTAGTACAATGATGAAAAATCTTACCGCTAACATTTTTGAATTGGGTGAGAGGAGATGGTCCTTTGAGCCTAAGAAGGCAGAACTCACTTCCTCCAATGGACGCACCACATCTACAGCTAAATATAGAGCCATTTCTACTGAAGAAGAACTGAAGGTTGATTGAACAGCTTTGGCATAATCAATGATAGGGTGACCACATAAAGTAGGAAAGGACAGATGGACACATGGTAGTGATGGGAACACCATCCCTGATCAGAAGATCTGCACCAGGGAGGGATATCACCAAGAGGCCTATAGACACACTCACCTGCCCCAGGCTTAGCCATTTAAAAGGCATCTACACTGGAAGAAAAGCCATTTACAACCCGAGAGCATAAACCAGAGTGTGGGAACTCTTTGAACTCTCCCTGGGGTCTGAGGTGCCCCCAGGCATTGCTGTTTATATAACCCCCTACCTTCATAGTACCCTGAGCCTGCAACAGCTCCAGCGCTTCCACCAAAGAGGCCAGCTGTCATGTCAAGGCTGATCCAGTTCACAGCACCCTGGGACATTGTGGTCCTGTCCCACCTCAGCTCAGTTGTCCTGCCAGGGTGGCCCTGGTGCAGCACAACCTGGAACCCTCCAGCCTGTGCCTGATTCAGCTTAGGCTGCTCAGTCAAAGCCACCAGGCATAGACAGTCTACACAGGGGACGTTCCAATGCAAGGTGACTCTTTCAAGATTGCGAGAGGTAGGTGTTCTCCGTAATAGGTGTTCACAGATACAAACACAGAAAGTTCAAAAAAGAATGATGAGCCTGAGGAATACATACAAGCATAAGAACAAGACCCCCCCCCCCGGCCCATCTAATGAAACAGAGGTAAATAATTTAACCTGATAAAGAATTCAAAGTAATGGTCATAAAGATGCCCATGCAACACACAACTCCAGAGAAGAATGGAAGAATACAGTGGAAGACTGTTAGAAAACATAAGAAAGGGCCAAACAGAAGTCACAAAGTTGAAGAACATAATAACTGATCTGAAAAATACACCACAGGGAATCAACTACAGATTAGATGATACAGAACAGGTCAATAATCTGGAAGAGAGAACACTGGAAATAACCTAGTCAGATGACCTAAAAAAAAAAGAATTTTAAAAATGAGACCAGCTGGGCCTCTGTGACAACATCCAGCATGTTAACATTTACATTATATTGATCCCAGCAGAAGAAGAGAGATAAAGAGACTAAAAACCTTTTTAAAGAAATAATGGTTGAAAAGTTCCCTAACCTGGGGAAGGAAACCGACATCTGGGTCCAGAAAGCACAATCTCCAGAAGAATCCAAAGAGATCCAAACCAAGACATAATATAAAAGCAAAAGTTAAAGAGAAAATCTTAACACAGCAAGAGAAAAACATATAGTTGCATACAAGGGAAACCTTGTAGAAATATCAGCTGATTTTTTTTAGTCGAAACTTTGAGGCTGGAAGGGAGAGGCATCCTACATTCAAAGTGCTGAAAGGGACAAACTTAAAACCAAGAATACTCCACCTGGTAAAGTTATCATTCAAAATTTAAGGTGAGATAGAGAGTTTTCCAGAGACCGAGACCAGCTTTACAGCAAATGTTAAAGAGTCATCTTTAAGCAGGAAAGGACTTAACCAGAAATTAGAAAATATATAAAAGAAAAAAATCTCAATGGTAAAACGGAATACATAGTAAACACAGTATATCTGCCCCTTGAAAAGTCAGTATAAAGGTTAAAAGACAAAAAGTAAAACCAGCTCCCCATTTATAGTAATTAGTTAAGGGATATACAAAATAAAAGGAAGTAAAATAAGACATCAAAGACAAAGTATAGAGTTTAAAAATGTGGGGTATTGGGACACCTGAGTGGCCCAGTTGGTTGAGTGTCCAATTTTGGCTCAGGTCATAATTCTGCAGTTTGTGAGTTCGAGCCTTATATCAGGCCCACTTCAGATCCTCTGTCCCTCTCTCTCTGCCCCTCCCAGGTTTGCACTCTCTCTCTCAAAAAAAAAAAAAAATATGGGGTATTAAAATGAATTTGATCTTTAACAACTATCAGCTTAAAATAGACTGCTACTTATGTAAATCAATATCTATGTATTTCATGGTAGACATAAGCCAAATACCTACAGTAGATACACAAAATATTAAGAGAAAGGAACCCACACATAACACTAAAAAATACCATCAAATCCCAAGGGAAGTTACTGAAAGAAGAAAGGAAGAACTACAAAAATAGCCAGAAAATAATTAACAACGTTATCAATAAGTATATGCCTTTTAATAATTACTTTAAAGCTAAATGGACTAAATGCTCCAATCAAAAGATATGAAGTGGCAAAGTGGATAAAATCAAAACAAAAGAAGGCCTATCAATATGCTGCCTACAGGAGATTCACTTCAGATTTAAAGACCTACACAGACTCAAAGTAAAGAGATGGATAAGGGATTCCATGGAAAGGGAAATGGAAAGAAAGCTAGTGTAGCAATACTTCTGTCAGACAAAGCAAACTTCTAAACAAAAGCTGCAACAAAAGACAAAGAAGGGCGTTGTGTAATGATAAAGGGGTCAATTCAAGAAAAGGATATAACATTTGTATATATGTATGTACCCAACATAATATAGGTCTTAAATATAAAAAGCAAATGTTAAGAGACATAAAGGGAGAAATTGACCATAATACAGCAATAGTAAGGGCCTTTACCACTTACTTCAATGTAGAGATCATCTAAACAGAATAAGTAAACATTAGTCTTAAATGATACTTTAGATCAGGTGGACTTAATAATATATATAGAACATTCCATCCCCAAACAGCAGAAGACACATTCTATTCAAGTGTATATGGGACATTCTTCAGGACAGATTGCATATTACATCACAAAACAACTCTCCATGAATTTAAGATTTTTTTAAAAAATCACTTTTTCTCATCACTTTTCTAGTTTCTATGAAATGGACACTAATATGTTATTAAACAACCAGTAGGTCAATGAAGAAATCTAATATAAAATTTAAAAATAACTCGACAGAAATAAAAATGGAAGCACAGCTTTCCTAAGTCTCTCAGATACAGCATAAGCAATTCTAAGAGAGAAGTTCATAGTGATACAGGTGTACCTCAACAAACAAGAAAAATCCCAAATAAACAATCTAGCTTTATACCAAAAAGAATAGAAAAAGAGGAAACAAAAGCCTAAGTTAGTAGAAGGAAGGAAATAATAAAGATCAAAATGAAAGAGACCAAAAACATAAGAAGAGATCAGCAGACCAAATAGGTTCTTTGAAAAGATAAACAAAATGAATAAACCTCTAGCCAGACTATTCAAAGGGGAAGAAAAAAAGACTGAGGGCCAAAATAATTCAGAAATCAAAGGGAAGTTACAACTACCACCCCAGATACAAAGAGTCATAGAGATTACTACACTTATTTGCCAATAAACCGAAAAACCTTGAAACACACAACCTTCCAAGACTGAGTCATGAATAAACAATCTGAACATATTGATTACAAGTAATGAAATTGAATTAGTAATATAAGAACTTCTCAAACCAAAAGTCCAGTACCAGTTGAGTTCTACCAAATATTTAAAGAAGACTTAATACCTATCCTCAAATTTTTCAAAAAATTTGAGAGGAAAGAATGTTTCCAAGCTCATTTAATGAGGCCAGCATTACCTGATACCAAAACCAAACAATGACACTCCACTGTTGGATGGACAGGGAAAGGGGACCCTTTGATTGACATGTATTCCCAACTTAATCCAACCCCATGACTACTTGGCCTGCTTCCCTCATTTGAATTTTTGCCCACTAAAGAATGTCTGGAAAAAATTTTTTTGATGCACAGGCTGGGAATTAACTCCTGAAAGTGTCAATGGAAACAACCTTACCAAAATGGCTACTTCACAGACAAGTTTTCCAAGATCAGAAGACATTTCTGCACAAAAATCTTTGTCATGGGCTATGAAGGACTCACTAACCGGTGATGAATTCAACGCTAACTTTCCCTACAGACACCTGCAGTCTATAGGTGAAAATCAGCCTGGCTATTGTAAATAAAGATTTTTTGGAACACAGCCATGGCATTTATTCACGTATCACCTCTGGCTGCTTTTGCACTAAAACAGCAGAGGCAATTGGTGGCAACAGAGCCCACGTGGTCCACAAAGCCTAAAATACTTGGTCTTTGGACCTTTACAGAAACATTTCCTAATTCCTGTTCTATACAAGGGAAGAACATGATGTTTTTATCTGCTTTTGGGTTTTTTCGGAGTTCATTCCAACATTATAAGATAAGGGCAAAGAGTTTGGGTGCTGAAGGCAAACAAAACAAAGTTGGATGATCAACTCTGCTATTTACCTTTTGCAGCTTTCTACTCTCAGTTTCAGTTTATCTATAAAATGGTTCTAATAATAAACACACCTCACAGGAAATTCTAAAAAGAATTTTGTGTCTAAAAAAATGCTTAGCATATTGATTAACAAATAATAAGTTCTTGATGCAGTCGTTCCTCTTTTATGAGTAACGTGTAGTCCATGTCGTGGCCTCACACAAAAAAAGAATCAAACAGCCAGGCCTCTCTTCAGAAGTGGACCTAAGGTTTAAGCAGACACAGCTGACAGAGAATTAGGACCAAGTAAGAATGGATGTTAAAGTGTTTTCTCCTTGTTTTCAAGTCAGTTACAACTTTGAGAAAGCAGAGCAAGGACAAATGTGGAAAACAACTCAAGGAGCATGGCTCTCTTGACCTTGGCTGTCAATTAGGTAGGATATTGAAAATGCTTGGGCCTTTCTTCATGGACAGGTCAATGTCTTGGACCCGTAATACTAATCTGGTAGAAGCTGAAGTACTGCGAGGCAGAAGAATGTGGTACACAAGGACCTTGATTTGAATCTGCAACCTGAGACGGTAAATGCAGCCCAGATATACAAACACTGTTCTTTCAAGTTCATCTTCAAGTAATCTTGTCAACAGAAACTTTGAACAAAAGAGCTCTGTAAATAATTGATGAACAGTTACTGAAGCATGTTGGGCAGTCTTTGCAGTATTGATTTTGGACTGTGAACAAAGCAGAGCCCGGCAAGCCCACACTTTAGTCCCTTTCTCTCCTTTTTGGTGCCATCAATATTCATAGCCTGCTCACATGTTGGGAATGTGAAATAATACTTCTTTCATGTTGCTCATTTGGGCCTTTGCTCTCTGTGGATAGGGTCTCTGACCCGTCCTTTAATTATCAGCTTTGATCCTCTTAATGAGGAGTTATCAAAATAGTTCAGGACACTGAATTATTAATTGAATAACTGTAATTAACGATCAAGGAATGGAAGCAAGCAAATGAACTTTGGTCTTCTACTTCCAAATTTGAAATCCTACTCTTGGTGGTTCAGCTTGGGTCTCTGAACTTCTCTGCCCTCTTTTTGAATTGCATCTTCACCCTTACTTCGTTACATATATTAAGTTCAACATTCAGTGTTTTATAGACCATTCACAGACATCAGAGAAAATAAAATCATGTCCTTGCAATTTTAGCATTGCAATAACTGAAAAGAAAATATAAAAAATAATCCATCATTTTTCTCTCAAGCTCTCTCACACAAAATCAATAGAATAGAATGCTTAGGTCAGCTCAGTGGGGGCATGGGTTGAAATAGGAATCAGGACAATACTTTGGAATATTTAAATATTTACGAGTGCTGTATATCTCACAGAGGACTGAAACAGATTCTTAATGCCACAGTAGAGAAACAGGAGTAAAATCACTAAGTCTCAGCTTGAAAAAAAGTCAGTGACAACTCTTGAAACTGTCAGAATCAGAAAAATTGGTATTTGATGCTGCCATTCGCTATTGCCATCACTGTCTTTCCTGATTCACTAGTTGAGCACAGACCAAGAATGGGAATAGAGAAGGTGATCTCTAAAAGATGCTGTGTCTGACATTCTCAAGGGAAAGGGACTTTGTGGAAAATCAGTGCAGATGACTGTGATTTGGTGATGTAGGCACTTGGGCTGTGGTCATTAAAGAGTAAAGTAGAAAGAGATTTGAGTGTGTTTTTGGAAGCCTCTTATTTCACCTCTGGTTAGACAAAATGTAGTCTAGAAGATCTTCCTCATTCATTACTCCATTCTTCTGGTGGTTTAAAGAGCTATATTCATTTCCCTTTTCCCTCCTGACATCCTCAAATGTGGGAAGGTGTAAGAAGTGGGAATGAGGTTTTTCCAGGCTCAGGTTAGGGCCTGGAGGCCATGTCCATTCAACAGGAAAATATTAGTAAAAACTGATAGATTTGACTACATGAAAAGCAAATTCTTGCACATGCCAAAACTATGTAAATCAATCTAAAAGACTGGAAATCATATTTACAGCTTATATGCCAGACAAAATATTAGTAGCCATACATACAAAATGTTTACAAATCAGGAAGCAAAATATGAACACCTCAAGAGTGAAGTTAATAAACAGTATAATAAATCATAAAAGAAGAAATACAAAAATGACAGTTTGCAATTTTTGATAAATAGTTGAGACTAAACAGTCTTTCACGTATCAGTTTGGTCAATATTAAAAAGAAGGAATATTTAATGAAAGTTGCAGGAGTGCAGTGATATATTGTACATATCACATATCAAGAGTCTTAGTGGTGTAACACTTCTTGACTCAAGATTTCTAGTTATAGCAATTTAAGGATTTAAAAGGCCAAGTGGCAGACAAATAGTTCCTCTAAAAAATTTACCTTCTTTTGTGCAAACAGCTGGGAAGAGCACAATTCCATAATGTAGAAATCTTTAATCCTATCTGCCTTTTAAAAATAAGTGTATTCCTTTGAGAGAGAGAGAGAGAGAGAGAGTTGTATGTGTGTGTGTGTGTGTGTGAGAGAGAGAGAGAGAGAGAGTAGGGGAGGCGCAGAAAGAGAGGAAGAGAGAGAGAATCCTAAGCAGGCCCCATACTGTCAGTGCAGAGCCTGATGCAGGGCTCAAACTTACAAACCACAAGATAATGACCTGAGCTGAAATCAACAGTCAGATGCTTACCTGAATGAGCTACTCAGGTGTCCTTTCCTATCTGCTTATCTTGAGTGAGTGTTGTAAGAACCATCTGCATTCATCCCCTCCCCAATGAGTACTGGAGTCATGCATTCTGTCCTTTGTCCCTTTCTTCCACAGTGTTCAATCTATCCCTCCCCTGCAGAGCCTGTGGATGAACTTGCACTTCAACCATCCTTTTGCAGGAACAAGACGGTGTGCCCCTCTCCTGTGTAGCCTGTGGGCAGAGGCTTGTTTTCTATATCACCTACTATAATGAGGCAGCACTCCTTCCTTAAGAGGTGGTGGGCAGAACCCTGACTTCTACCTCCACCTTACCGCAACAGTAGTGAGGAGGCATCCCTGCACTGTGCAGCCTGTGGCAGAGTTTTGAGTCCTTGCAGAAGGCTGCAAGAACTAGATGACCCCTTTCCTCTCAGGTGTGTCAATGCATAAGATCCTGTCTTTTGTCCCCACTCTGAGGTAATGAGGGATGTCTCCTACTCTCCACCCAGAGCTGAGAATACTATAGTTAATGACATTTTGTCATCAACATACAAGTAAGATGGAAGGAAATAGCACTGCAAAGGCTTTATAGCTAAATTGACATTTGAACCACAACCCACAAGAGTGAGCCAAGACATCTATTTTGAACCTAATAGGTGGATCAGCCATCGAAACAGGAGATTTAAATGGGACCTAGAGTTTGATAACATGATATTCTAAATGTCCAGGATACAGATCAAAATTGCTCATCAATAACAGAAATCAAACTTCAACTGAAATAAGAAAATATCATTAGCAGAAACCAACAATGACAAAGATGCTGCAATTTTCAGACAATGATTTTCTAGCAACTGCCATAAAAATGGTTCTGGAGGCAATTATGACTCTCCTGAAACAAATGAAAAAATAGATTATCTCAACAACAAAATAGAAGATGTAAAGAAGAACTAAATTGAAATTTTATTTTTTCATTTAAAAATTTTTTTAAATTTATTTCTGAAAGACAGAGAAAGAGAGAGAGATAGACAGACAGACAGCATGGGCAGGGGAGGGCAGAGAGAGGGAGATACAGAATCTGAAACAGGCTCCGGGCTATGAGGCGGCAATCAGGACAGAGCCCTATGCAGGGCTCGAACCCATGAACTGTGAGATCATGACCTGAGCTGAAGTTGGAGGCTTAACCGACTGAGCCACCCAGGCACCCCAGAACTAAATTCAAATTTTAAACCTGAAAAGTATAGTAAGTGAAATTTTAAAAAGATTTCCAGAGATGGGTTTCATAGCAGAAATGAAATGAGATAGGAAAAAAAAATCAGTAAACCTGAAGATAGACCAATCAGAATCACCCAATCTGAGCCACAGAGGGGAAACAGACTGAAATAAAATAAGCTGAGCCTCAGGGGCCTGTGATAAATAACAAGATTTAATAGTCTTCTCCTTGAAGTCCCACAAGGAGAGGAGAAAGAATGTGGTGCTCAAAAAAAATAGCTGAAAGCCTCCCAAATTTGGCAAAAGATATAAACCTACAAATTCAAAGGTGCATGTACAAACTTAAGTTTTCATTCTCTGGGAAAAATACCCAGGAATACAGTTATTGGGTTGTATGGCAAGTATAGGTTTATAAGAAAGATTGCCAAACTTTTTCAGAACTGTTGTACCATTTTACATTCCAACCAGCAACGTGTGAGAGATCCAGTTACTCTACATCCTCACCAGCACTGTACAGGTAATTGTTGTTTTTCATGGTAGTTATAATAATAAAGTCACCATGAACACTGTATTAATGAATACTGGATCATTGTTCCTATGGCATATACAAGGTTCTGTTCCTGAGGGCCTCTGGTCACATTTTCATCAACCAATCAGTAGTTACCTACCTATGTGTTTCTATTTAAAGACACCTTATCTAATAATGTTGACTAACCTTGAACTCCTGGCAAAAACCCCTATACCTCATGCTGAATCAAAGCTTATTTAACACATATATTTTCTCCAAGGTAAAGCACAGCCTTCTTGTGCTTAGAAACACTAGCCAGCACTGAGCATTATGTTTGGAGTCCATATCTATCAGTGCAATGACCACAAAAGGCTCAGAAATGCAAGAGAATATGGTGCTAAGTAGACTGCATAAAGAACTCTCATTTAAGCTATGGGTGCTTAAAGGCAGACTGCACCTGTATTTAACATCAGCTGCAAACATTGATGTTGGACGACCCAAAGTTTTATTGCTCTATGTAGGCACACGTCCAAATGACCGTGAAAGCTCTTTGAGTAGTGATTTTGGGGTTACAAATAAATTTCAGCAAGGAGACAAATTCACAAATAAAGAACCCAAGAATAAACGAGGACCGATTGTACCACCATCAGTATTCTGGTTTCAGCACTGTGTAAAAGCTACACAGAGACTACTAATTTTCCAACTTCTTGTGAGTCTTAAAATATTTCAAAATAAAACTTTATTGTAAGGAGGGGTGGCTAAATATGTTATCATATCTCCAAGCAATAAAGTATTATAGAACCATTAAAATTGTAGTGATTTATTTCTTGTTTAGTACCATTCAATTAAACTATACACACACAGGTCTCATATATAAAATGTTAAGAGGGAGGATATTGTGCGGTTTTAACTTCCCCCTCCTCAATGTCCTTTTGTGAGACAGATTCACTAACATGTTTACTTTCCATCTGGGCTCCCTTCAGATATTCCCTTGGCTTACCTGGCCATTCTAACTTAAACTGAATTATGATTCCACAGCAAGAAAGACAATCCAGATAGCTAGAAGTGACATCCTGTTTAAGTGTCAAACTCTCTAAGATGATCACTCTTTCAACTTGATCTCTCTTAAAAGTCCCACCAACTCAGCCATGTTATCTATGGAAATGTTTGGAAAGAGTGTTGTGTAGCCATCAGAGTTCATCTATTGCCTTTCTGTCTGATCTTCCCCATTCTAGGTTTTGATATATGTCCAGAAATCTTTGGATCCAACATACAGGAATTGCTGGAAAAAGAAAAGGAACTGATGTTAACAAGCACCCACTATGAGTGAGGCATATCATGGTTACTTGCCAATATCTTCCAGATGAACAGAATGAGTCTTAGAACAAAAAAGGAAAAGCCATCATGAATACTCAGAGATGTTAAGTATCAGAGCCTGTCATGTTCCTACCTAGCCTTTTTCAGAGGACTGTAATGTGAGAGTCAACATTAGTAAATAATAATGTCAGGAACCCCAAGTCATTCTCATGGTTCCAAAGGCTTCAACTACCCACAGAGAAGGCAATATAAAAATGAAGCTATATGAGGGTGGTGATATGAAAAATCAAAAGGAAAGAGATTTGGAGCCTAATGCTATAATTAATTTTGTAATTACATAAGACTGTCCAGAAGTGGGAATCTGAGCTCTTAGAAAGTAAATACATTTAAAGGAGAATTACTTAACTAAAAATTTGATAAGACACTAATTGATTTTAGTAAAAAGACATTATGTGACGTATAGTCAGCAAGACTGGTAAAATAAGGAAGTACATGTCCTGGAGTTTAATGGAACATCATCCCAATTGCCAAGACGCTGTCTCAGCAGAAAACAGGAGCCCACAGGATGCTATTAGATAGGAAGAGGTTGATTTCATGGCTAAAAGGAAGAGGCAGCAGGTCCTGGGGGCGGTGGGGGGGATCTCTTTTGGTTCTGCAGTTCTGCATGGGATAACCACATATCTCCTGATTTGACTGCAAAAAACACAAGATTTCCTTGGCCAGTCCAAGGTTTCTTCAGGTTAGAGAAAGATATCCCTTAAATCTAGGCCTTCTTCATCCAGAAGAACAATGATGAAGTTAAGGCCTGAGAGAAAAAGAAGCATGTCTTCATTTGATCGCCAGTGCAGACTTGAAGCCACATATATTTTTCAGTAAGTATCCTCATTGTACTTTGTCACAATCTAACAAGATATAATTCCCTTTATCTTAAGTTTCTGTCTAAAAAGGTTTCCCGGTCAGAAATATAGCCACTGTTGTGTTATCATGAACAATATCAAATCAGTGCTAATCAGTGCATTTGGAAGAAAATGTAGATAGCAGTAAAGACAAATTATAAAACCAATCTCTAATTTATAGCATCCCCACGGAGGGACCATAGTGGATGTTGATTTATTGCATCAAAGGAAAGCCTTTGTTGGTAAAAGTGCCTAATGACATAATTAAACCTTTGATCATATGTGATGTTTGAGCCCTGCTTTAATTTTTCACTCAACATGTAAAAGCAATAACAACTCTTTGGTTCACAGTTAAAAAGGGGGAACAATCAAGAAATAAAAAAAGTTTACTTCTGTTTTTTGGTTTTTTTTTTCCTGATCATTGGAATAGCTGTGGTGTGGTACAGATCAATTGCTAGAGATGTCTTTATACATCAGATGTATTCAAGAGACACATTGATTCAATCGCTCAGAATAATTCAGAGCTCATCTAATGGGAGGTTAGGACACTAAAGCACCTCAGGTTCAATTTTCCTGCAGTTTCATCCTCCAATTGTATCTGAAATTCAGTTGTCCAGACAGTCCCAAGATACTGACGGAGACATGTAGTTAATTTGTCCATTAGAATCTAAGATGCTCTGAAAGGTAGGCAGATCATTCTTAGGAAACTTGACTCTTTAAATAAAAATCACCGTTGTCAGCAAAATGACATGTTGAAATTCTAGGCCCACCAGGGTGAATGGTTCCCCTCAGATTTACTTTTTAAGTTTTTATTTAGGAATAATTAAAGGACTTGCAGGGATAATAATACAGAGAGATGGTCTCCTGTCTCTTTCACCAAGATCACCCACTGGTTCCATTTGACATAATTACAGCACAGTATCAACACCAGGAATCCAACACTGGTACGATGTATATGTGCAGTTTTAGATATAAAATTATTCCATTACCACCAAGATCTCCTTCATGTCACCCTTTTAAGTCACACCTCACAACCTCCACCCACCATTCCTAACCTTTGACCACCACTATTTCCCATCTCTATAAAAAGGCAGCTCACTGCTCTTGAGATCCATCCAGGTTGCATGTGTCAATAGCTTGTTCCTTTTCATTGGTGAGTAGTATTCCATGGTATGAATGGACCACAATTTGATTAGCCATTTACCAACTAAGGCATAGTTTGACTGCTTCCAGCTTTTGGATATTCTACATAAAGTTGCTATGAAAAATTATGTACAATTTTTGGTGTGAACATTAGGTTTTCATTTCTCTGTGACAAATGCCCAGGAGTGCAATTGCTGGGTCTTATGATAGATGTATGTGTTTTTTTCTTGTTCTTGTTTTTTAAGAAACTGCCAAATTATTTTTCAGGAGTGGTTGTACCATTTTACATTCCACTAGCAATGTATTTGGGGACTAGTCTTTCAACATCCTCACCAGTACTTTACCAGCGTTGTTTTTAATCTTGAGTTTTGAGAATTTATTCCATATTGTAGATACAGATCCTTTGTAAGTTATGTGGTTTGTAAATATTGTCTCCCAGTCTGTAGCTAGCCTTTTCTTAACTGGTTATTTTGAAGAGTAAAAGTTTTGAATTTTAATTCAAATTTATGGTCCAATTTATCAGTTTTTTCATGGATGGTTATGTTTTTAGTATCCTAACAGCTTTCATTAAGCTGTTGGTCCTAAAGATTTACTCTGATGCTGTCTTCTGTAAGTTTGTTTTTTATAGGTGCATTTTTTGGGTAAATTTTACAGTTTTTTATTTTACACTTACATCTATGATCCATTTTGAGTTATCTTTTCTACAAGTGGAGTTTAGGTCAAGGTTCATTTTTCCCCTTGTGGATGTCCACTTGTTCCAGCACTATTTGTTGTAAAGACTATGCTTTTTCCACTAAATTGCTTTTGTGCTAAGCAGGAAAGAGTATCCAATGGAAAAAAGACAGTCTCTTTAGCAAATAATTCTGGGAGAACTGGACAGCAACATGCAGAAGAATGAAACTGGACCACTCTCTTACACCATACACAAAAATAAACTCAAAATGGATGAAAGACTGAAGTATGAGACAGGAAACCATCAAAATCACAGGGGAGAAAAGGGGCAACAACCTCTTTCACCTCGGCTGCCGTGATTTCTTGCTCAACACGTCTCCAAAGGCAAGGGAATTAAAAGCAAAAATGAACTATTGAGACCTCATCAAGATAAAAAGCTTCTGCACTGCAAAGGAAACAATCAACAAAACTAAAAGGCAACCAACAGGAATGGGAGCGGAGCCCGCAGCGCCGGGGACAGCATTGGAATCTTTTCCACCATGCTGATGGCATTTTAAACATATTTGTCAATTTTCCCAAATTTTAACTGAAGACAGCCATGCGAATTTATACTTGAGGACTAAAGTGTGACTGCTGATTATCAGGCTTTCAGGATGAATCTGGAAAGACTCAGCAAGCCTGAACTCCTAATACTATTCAGTATTCTTGAAGGAGAGCTTGAAGCAAGGGACCTTGTGACAGAGGCTTTAAAGGGCATTTAGTGGTTCTAGAGTCAAGGTTCTAGGAGGCCGGAGAAGTAGGGAGCTCCATACATTTCGCTTGCATCCATCTCTCAAACAGAGAAGGCCTGAAGTCAGAGGACACTGAGCCACAGGAGTTTGGGAAGAGAAAGAGACAGAGTACACTGGGAAGGAAACCTCATAAGTGCGTGAGTGTGAACTGGGGAAGATAAAAGTGGCCAGACCCAGAGATACAGAGTGAGGGGAGGGAACCCAGCTTGCATGCAGCTGCGGTGAGTGATGAGCCCCCGCGAGTGGAGGGGAAAGGAAAGAGATGTTGAGACTGCTCATAGAACTGTCCCTGGAGAAGAGAAAAATCTCGGCTTGGAAAGAATGTTTTTTAGTTCTGGCTGGGGTGCTGACTTTGAACTAGGTGCCCCCGGACCCAGAAGAAGCCAGAAAAAAACTGCATTGCAGTACTCCCGGCACCATCCCTAGCGGCGGTGGTGTGGTGGCACGGCAGCGCAGACTCTGTGGACCTGAAGCTGCTATGTTCCCCGCACTCACGTGGGGTGCGCAGAGGCCTCAGATGCCAGGTTGTATTGCTGCTTGACCCTAGGGGATCTGTGGCTGCAACACTTCCCTCACCCCCGACTCAACCCCTGGCAGCAGGGAAGCAGTGACCTGTGGGTCTGTTTCAGCAGTATAAACAAAGCCTGCGGACTGGGACATGGAAACAAGGCGGGACTTGGGGCATAGAAGTCAGCCCAGCTTGGCTACAGCCTCAGCACAGGGAGATCAGACTCAAAGGAGTGATTTGCAATGCTTGGTTGAGAAGGGACTGCGGCGATGCCATTCTTCTCCCCACAACTACCAAGGCGGAGCCTCAGGGAGTGGCCAGTGGCCAGGAGGACACAGTGGAAGCCAGAACTGCCTATGCCAAACCATGCCCATCCCCACCAGAGAGCTGTTTTGTTGTGGCTGCTGTTGTTTTTATCTGAGCCTCAGTTTGCGTGTTTCTTGGCTTTGTGCATTTGTGTACCTTTGTTCCCTCTGTGGTTGTCTGTATTCTTTTTCCAGGGCTACCTCAAAAAACAAGCCAACGAACACATGTTGGAGAGTCCCAAATACTGCTACGAGTAGGGAAACTAAATAACCAAGCCCTCAACAAGAGAAACCAAGAGACACCATTCAGAGAACACTTCCTGAACAGACAGGCCCTGAACACTCAAAGAGCCCTCTCTAATACAGCAGAATTTGCAGGGGCAGAGTGTACAACAAGCTTTTAAAATTAACAAGAGATAGAAAGCTAACCAAAATGATGAAACGGAAGAACTCTCCTCCAAAGAAATTCCAGCAAGAAATGATAGCTAAAGAACTGCTCAAAACAGATATAAGCAACATAACTGAATAATTTAGAACAATAATCATAAAATTATTTGCTGGGCTTGAAAAAAGCATGGAAGACATCAGATAAACTATGGATAAAAACACTATGGAGCTTAAAAACAGTTATGATGAATTAAAAAATGCTATACATGAGATACAAAATAAAACGGAGGCGTCCAATGCACGGGTTGAAGAGGAAGAAAGGAGAATAAGTGATTTAGAAGACACAATTATAGAAAAAGAGGAAACTGAGAAAAAGATAAACTGATCCAAGAACATGAAAGGAGAGTTCGAGAGCTCAGCGATATAATCAAATGAAATCCGTATCACAGGAACCCCAGAAGAGGAAGAGAGAGGAAAAGGTGCTGAAGGAGTCCTGGAACAAATTATAGCAGAAAACTTCCCCAACCTGGGGAAGGAAGTAGATGTTGAAATTCAAGAGGCATAGAGAACTTCCCTCAGATGTAACTTGAATCAATCTTCTGCACGACATATAGTGAAACTGGCAAAGTATAAGGACAAAAAGAGAATTTTGAAAGCAGCTAGGGAGAAAAGGGCCCTAACTTACAAAGGGAAACCTATCAGAGTGGTGACAGACCTATCTTTTGAAACTTGGCAGGCCAGAAAGGCAGGCCTTCTGCCTTGAAGAGATCTTCAATGTGATGAACCAAAAAAATATGCAGTCAAGAATCCTCTATCCAGCAAGCCTGTCATTCAGAATAGAAGGAGAGAAAAAAGTCTTCACAAATAAACAAAAATTGAAAGAATTTCTCACCACTAAACCAGCCCTACAAGAAATCCTGAGGGGGACTCTCTAAGGGAAATGTTGCAAGGAACACAAGATACTAGAGACACCACAAGCATGAATCCCACAAAGGATACAATGATTCTAAACCCACATGTCAATAATAACACTGAATGTAAATGGGCTGAATGCTCCAATCAAAAACATAGGGTAGCAGAATGGATAAAAAAACCAAAATCCATCCATTTGCTGTCTACAAGAAACTCATTTTAGACTGGAGGACACCTTCAGATTAAAAGTAAGGGGATGGAGAAATATCTATCATGCTACTGGAAGTCAAAAGAAAGCTGGAGTAGGTAAACTTATATCAAACAAACTGGACTTTAAAGTAAAGACAATAACAAGGGATGAAGAAGGGCATTATATAATAATTAGAGGGTCTATCCATCTGGAAGAACTAACAATTACAAATGTCTACGCACCAAATATAGGAGCACCTAAATATTTAAAACAATCACAAACAGAAACACTCTTGTAGATAAGAATGTGCTAAGAGCAAAAGACTTTAATACTCCACTTACAGCAATGGTTAGATCAACCAGACATAAAATCACTAAAGAAACAATGGACTTGAATGACACATTGGACTAGATGGATTTGACAGATATATGTAGAACTCTACATCCTGAGGCCAGGGAATTCACTTTCTTCTCAAGTGCACACGTCACATTCTCCAAGATAGATCACATACTGGGAAAGAAAGCAGCCCCCAACAAATATATAAACGAAATGTATCCAGAGAGAAAAGAAGGAAGAAAATATTTTTTCCTGCCTAATTATTCTGGCTAAAACCTCCAAGGTATTATTGAAGGGAAGTGGCAAGAGTAGCCATGTATATCTTGTTCCTGATCTTTGGGAAAAATCTTTCATAGTATTTACATGAGTCTGTGTTACTTATGGATTTTTCACGTGTGTCCTTAAACAGATTGAAGAAGTTTCTTTCTAATTTTTAATATGTTATTTTTTAAATCATGAATTGATATTACAATTTATCAAGCTTTCTCTTTTTATATTCAGATAGTCATGTGTTTTTGTCTTTTCTTCTATTAATGTGGTGAAATACATTGATTTTCACATGCTAACCCCATCTTGCATTCCTGGAATGAATCTTTCTGGGTCATCGTATGTAACTGATTTTACACATTGGTGAATTTGGTTGGCTAAAGCTTTTAAAGTATTTTTCTGTAAACATTCTTAAGAGACTTTGTTCTGTAGTTTCAATTTCCTGTGATATTTTTCTTAATTTTGGTATTGGTATAATTTTGACCTGATAGAAAGGGTTGGGAAGTAGTCCCTCTTTTCCCATTTCTAGGAAGAATTTAAGAAGTTTTAGTGTTAATTATTCCTTAATCCTTTGATAGTATTCACCAGGGAAGTCATGTGAATCTTGGCTTTTTATTGTGGAAAATGTTCCTGAACACTACATCTCTTTACTTATTATAGGCCTAATCAGGTCTATCTTCTAGTTTTTATTTAGTTAATTCCATTAATATGTTTCTTTCCAGGAATTTTTCTATAGAATGTAGGTTATCTAATATTTTGGCATATAAAAGTTCATAATATTCTGTTCTAATTCTTTTTATTTTTGTAAAGTTTGTTGTAATGTCCCTTCATTTTTTCATAATTTTAATAGTCTTTTTTTTTTCTTGGTCAGTTTAAAGTTTGTCAGTTTTGTTGACTTTGCAAAGAATTAACTTTTAGTTTCATTGATTTCCTGTTGTTTTTTTTCCCTCTTTACTATTTCATTTATTTTGGCTCTCATATTTATTGTTTCCTTTCCTCTGGTTGTATAAGGCTTAGTTTGTTCTTTTTTTCAAATCTTAAGTTTTAAGTTTAGCTTCGTGATTTGAAATTTTTTTAATGTTTAATTTTATTTTTTTGAGAGAGAGACAGAGACAGCATGAGCAGGGGAGGGAGTCACAGAATCTGAAGACAGCCTCCAGGCTCTGAGCTAGCTGTCAGCACAGAGCCCGATGCGGGGCTCAAACCCACGAACCGTGAGATCATGACCTGAGCTGAAGTCGGATGCTTAACCAACTGAGCCACCCAGGTGCCCCCAAGATTTTTTTTAACATAGGTGTTTATAGCTAATAATTTTTGTCTAAGCACTATGATAGTTGTACCCCCTAAGTTTTGGTTTGCTCTGCTTTCATTTTCGTTCATAGCAAACTAGTTTCTAATTTCCCTTGTATTTTCATTCTTTGACCTCTGGGTTATTTACAAGCATGTGGCTTCATATCCATATTTTATTGCCAAATTTTCCTTCTGCTAATGATTTAGAATTCATTCAGTTGTAGTTAGGGAACATGGCTTTTATAGTATTTCAATTCTTTTAACATTTTCAAGACTCATTTTATTGCCTAACATATAACCTGACCTGGAAGTGTTTTCATGGACCCTTTAAGTGTATTCTGTTGTTGCGTAGAGTGTTCTATAGATGTCTATTAGTTTAGTTGGTTCACAGTGTTGTTCCATTCTTCTTTTTCCTTGTTCAGCTTCTGTCTAGTTGTTTTCTCCATTATTGAAAGTAGAGTATTTAAGTCTCCAACTATTATTGTTGAAGTATGTTTGTTCCTTCAATTTGCCAATTTTTGCTTCACATATTTTGAGACTCTCTTGTTAGGTGTACTGGTCGCCTGTTGACACACCCCCTATCTTAACTGACTCTTTTGTGGCTCTAGTGTAGGTAAAGCAGTATTCTAAATGTGTTTCATATGTAACAAAAGTAACTGAATAACCAATGTTCTCCATCAGTGGCCAGAAAACATTTTCGGTAAGGGGCCAAATACTGTTTTAGGTTTCTGCAGGACATACGGTCTCTGTCACAATTACTCAATTCTGCTTTTGAAGTGAGAAAGCAGCCACAGAAAACATGAAAAAGCAAATAAGTGTGACTTTGTTTCAGTGAAACTTTATTTACAAAAACAGTCAGTGGGCTGGGCCATGTTTACCAACCCCTGGCCTAGATGATTGCTTTTTGGGGGTGTGATTTCTTAACAGAGTATATTTATCAATACTATTCTCTGTACTCTTTTGGGCTGCTTCCTCTGCATAATTCCAGCAAATAATTTGATTTTATGCACTTTACTCATTGAGGTTCTAAATGACCAACCTGTAATGAGTCTATTTGTAAGAAACAACTCTTCCTTAATGTCTTCAGTTCTGAAACATGGATATGAAAATGAATTCCTACGTTTCCTTTTTTTTTTTTTCCAGCCATGTCTACATTGGTAGCATCTTGAATATTGACATTTGACAATCAATCAATCAGAGACAGATGATATTCTCATCCCATATTCTCCATCCTTATGCATGTATTTGAATGAGTTGCATCTGTGTTCAGAGGAAACCCCTGCAAATCAATTACAAGAGAGCAAACTGAGGTATATCGTATTTAGCTGAGAAGGCATCAAACTTTGTGTTTGAAAATATTTGGCAAGTACTGAGATTTCAAGATTCCAAGAATACCCCTGAGGTTTCAGACATGCAGGGCAGGGAAACTGTGCCCATTCCAACATACAGGTGTGACAACAGGAAAATTGAGTGCTAATTGATTACTTGCTGCTCAGTGGCATGAGGCAGTCTGTAGCAGAGTTCAAATGAATAAATAATCAAATCCCAGCCATAAAATAATGGAATGATAGATTGCTGAGGAAGGTTCTGTTATCAAGACATGTAAGTCAGAGCTGCAAGAATACCTATATACCATGGGAGGAGATACGAGACATGATGCAAGGTATTTATCCCTCTCTATGATTATCCCAGAGAGGATTTTTCCCCCCAAGAGCCCTTGAATTGCTGCCACAAACTTCATCAGTGAAAAGAGACAGAGGGGGAAGTTATCTTGGTTTAACAGACTTGGAAATGATGCCACAGTGGCTTAGTGACATACCAGTGAGTTTATTCACTTCAGCTCTGGAACCCCTCCTGGGGTGAGACCTGGACAGTTTCCCATGCTGCCAGCCCACAACTGCATTAGAGCAACAAGTACTTATCTGCCTTTGGCTGTGTCTGGTGAGGCGGATAAGAGGATAATAGCAGCCACTGGTTGTTGGAAGTCTCTCTGGTACCAGGTCTAGGGGTAAGGGTTTGACACATGTTATCTCATTTATTCCTCACAAATGATGCCATACAGTGATCTGAATGATCCTTATTTTAAGGATGAAGAAACTAAGTCTAAGAGCAGTTAAAGAACTGGACTTATTTCACTCTTGTCTGATTCTAAAACTCTCTTTAAGTACTCTCTGGAATTTTCTTGGGGCAACACACCTGTTCTGGTTTGCTTGGCAACTACACTGTGTGCTAAATGACAGTGATGTCATTTTGGCTTTCTGATCAGTCTCTGGTGAATCTGGAAGACTAAATGAGTCTCTCAGAGATAAATAGGTGATCAAATTAGGTTGTGCCAAATAATAGACCCACATGAATGAACCGGTTCTTGGGAGGAAACAGCTGCCTACTTCTTGCCTGTTTTTCTCTTAACTACAGGTAACTGTGGTGGGAGGTTCTGGGAGTCTACATGCTGTGTAGGTGCCCCCCCACCACCACCACCCAAGAGTTTTGCTCCCTGGTGCACACACTCTGGGTAATCCTTTCCTCTTGTATATAAACAGGGCCTGTGACTACGACAGGCTATCACTCCTATGATTAAGTTATATACCAGAAAAAAAGAGAAGAAAAGAAAACAAACCACAAGAGACTCTTAAGGATAGAGAGCAAATTGAGGGTTGATGGGGGCAGGCGGGTGGGGGGTGGGATAGATGGGTGATGAGTATTGTTGGGATGAGCACTGGGTGTTGTATGTAATTAATGAATCACTGAATTCTACTTCTGAAACCAATATCACACTGTATAGTAACTAAAATTTAATTACAACAATTTAAAAATAGATTAGATGTCAGAAGTAAAGAAATTTTGCAGATGTAATCAAGACTCCAATTCTATTGGTTACGAATTAATCCAAAGGGAGATGATCCAGGGGTGACCTGACTTAATTAGGTACAAGAGTGGACTGTTTAGAAGAGATTCATTCTCATGTTCACCTTGAAGAAATAAGATGGCACAGTGTGAGAGGCCCACATAGCAAGGACTGCAGGCATTCAGAATGACCCCCAGCTGACATCTATGAAGAAAATGGGGATCTCAGTTCTGCGATTACAAAGAACTGAATTTTGCGACCAACTGCAGGAGGTTGAAAGAGGACTCTGATTATTAGAAGATACAGATTCGCCGACACTTGGATTGCAGTTCTGTTAGACCTTGAGCAGACGACTCAGGCCATGCAGGGACTCCTGGCTCACTGAAACTGAGATCATAAATGAGTATTGTTTAAAACCCTATGTTTGCATCTTTTTTGCTGTATACCAACAGTTAACTAATCCTTTCTCAAGGAGTGACTTGTTAGGGTTGTCTAGACAAAGTCCCACAGTCTATTGTCTACAAGCTGAAGAACCAGAAAACCAGGGGTGCTATTTAGTCTGTGTCTTTCAGAGCCCCAAGTGATGTTCCAAGGCAGAAGACGAAGGTTTCAGCTTCAACAGAAAGCAATCTGCTCTTTCTCCACTTCTTTGTTCTATTCAGTTCCTTTAACAGATGATGCCTACCCATACTGGTAAGTGTAATCTTTATTCATTCTACTGATTCAAGTACTAGTCTGTCCTGGAAACAATCTTAGAGAGACACCCAGAAATGTATTACTGGCTATCTGGACGTCCTTTGGCTCAGAATGACACATAAAATTAACCAACACGGGGGGTTTGCCCACTTCTCTCTTGTTCCTCTATGAACCCGCTGTCCAAAGAGCAGCTCAATGACCTTTCACAACTGTACAGCCTATCAGGTCTTTCCTTGCAGAAAGCTCTTTAATGTATTTCCTCCTGACAAAAGTCTACTCTAAATTACCTCAGCTTACAACACCATTTATGACATGGGCCTTGCTCTTTCCACATTCACAGTGCCATTTCCTCCCTAGGCCTACAATGCAACCTCACA
The DNA here is from genome assembly GCF_003009895.1 of Hyaena hyaena. Lineage (NCBI taxonomy): Eukaryota > Metazoa > Chordata > Mammalia > Carnivora > Hyaenidae > Hyaena > Hyaena hyaena. Next base: position 1,151,629 of record NW_024080952.1, on the reverse strand, counting down.
AGCTTTCCTTCACTTTTGAGAAGATACCACCAACCACTTTCTAAATCGAGAGCCATCACACAGGCTCCTTGTCTGACACTCTTCACCACACTCTGAAGCACTTTCAACTCATTGCTCTGGTTACTTTTTCACAGAAGACCTTCCTCCTTCCCTATATAAAATCCAAGTCTTTATTTACAACTAGTTTTTCTGTCGCAAGGATATGTAACTGTGTATATGTAGATTTTTAATAACCTCCATCCTCCCTGGCTCATTAAATTGTAAACTCCATGAGGGCAAGGCACATATGGACTTCATTTTGCACTAAGTATCCAGAATGCTAAACAGCGGTGGCATGCTATTCATTAGTGCTACTCACTGATAATTTTTTCTGTCTTCCAACAAGCACAAGGTGGAATAGCTCTTTGTGGTCCCTGAAAGCTAGAGGCAAATACGGGACTTACTTTGGCTGATTAAAGGCAAGAGGGTGTGGCAATTATTACTTCTGAGTAGAGGATTTGAAGGACCACTATTTAAGTGTCAGTATATCTCTCTCTCCTAGCAGCACATGGTAGTTTGGACTTGTGCTCTGTACTATAGTGACCAGTGACCAAATGTGGCTATTAAAATTTAAATTAATTGAAATTAAATAAAGGCACAAATTTAGTTTCTTGATCACATTAGCCACATTTCAAGTATTCAGGTGCAGCCTGTGAGTAGTCAGTACCATTTTGGCAGTGCAGATATTGACCATCTCCTGCACCACATAAAGATCTACTGGACAGAGCTGCTGTAGATGCTGGAGACTCTGTGCCTCTAGGTGAAGACTATGAAGCACAGCCATCAGCCACCCAAAAAAACACATATTATATGTGTGTAAAATAATCTGTGTTATCAGCGACTTGTATTTCAGGTTTGTTTGTTTCTGTAGCAAAACCCAGCCCATCTTAACTGATAAAAGTCATCCTTAAGTATTTGTTAAATAACTTAATGATTGAATTTCATCTGAGTGAACTGGATACAGAAAAGGGATGGAAGAGCTTTTAAGAGGAGTGAACAATATCAGCCAAGGTTTAAATCTATGAAGTAATCCGATCTCTGCGGTAGTGTGGTTTATGCGATGAAGCTTCAGGTAAGGGAGAGACCAGGAGAGAAGTAGTAAAGACTAAGAATTGGTATACAAAACATGAGGTCAATGGTAGATTGCATGTGACCCTTAGATCTACTGAACAGTTGTAATTTAGAGAACCTATAACTTGAACCCATAACTGATAATGCTTTGCCAATTTAACCACTTTAGCATGCCATCTTCACAAGCCACCACATCCTTCAAGTGGAGATGACAAAACTATTTCAGAACATTATTATGAATTTGCTAAGGAGAGCATGTATAAAGAACCTGGATGATGATTGGTACCCAGGAGGATGTCCTTTTGTTTACAGAATTGTGGCTTCAGCCCACGGCTGCAGAAGAGTGGAGAAATACAGGATGTTCCAAAGTCAGAATGAAGAGGGGTGCTACTTCCCTTTTACACTTGCTTAAAGGTGACATTAACTAGCCCTACCTCCCCCACTCAGCCTTGTCACCACGTGAAGAGAAGTACAGTAGGAAGAGTTGCTGCCTTTATTTCTCCCAGTTGGCAGAGTGATGAGAGGTACCTCTCCTCGGAGTTGACAGCCCTCCAGGAAAGTCACTCTTAAAGCTTGTGAGTGGCTGAACTACTCTGCTCGTGCAGTGGGGGCAGGTTGGAGACAGGAGATTCTTTGTTAATGTTGGTGAGATTCAGGACTGGACACAATGGGGCAAAAGGGAGAAAAGATAAGAATAATATTTAAAAACAACTGGGATTGAATCTCTGCACAAATCCTGAAGAGCCCACTGGAGCAAGTAAAAAACAAACACCACTACCTAAAAGTTGTGGAATGAGGCTGAGGTGCTAAGAATGATGTTACTAAGCTGGGAAAGAGTGGGGGGAATTTTACATATGCTTCTTTGAAAAAAAATGTTTTAATGTTCATTTTTGAGAGAAAGAGAGTTGGAGAGGGAGGGAGAGAGGCACAGCATGAGCAAGGGAGGGGCAGAGAGAGGGGGAGACACAGAACCTGCAGCAGGCTCCAGGCTCAGCTGTCAGCACAGAGCCTGATGTGGGGCTTGAACTCACGAGCTGTGAGATCATGACCTGAGCTGAAGCTGGACTCTCAACCGACTGAGCCACCCATGTGCCCTGATACGCTTCTTGAAGTCTATTATTAGAAATAAGTTTTTCCCTAAGAGTTATCCTAATAATTTAGGATGCTTCAATGAGCCAATTCTACCAGGATGATGCGGGGGACAGAGGAAGCCTTTGATGAGCTTCCCAGGTGCTACAGCTGGTGAGATGTTTTCAAAAATAGGCTCTTGAAGGCTCTTCACTTCTATCCCTTAAGCTGTGAGTTGATGAAACATAAAGTTATCATTAAAAGAAAGTGTGCGGATACAATCTGATATTCTTAGTGTATTGCTAGTTTTATAATTAATTCATGGGTGAGAGAGCCATTATGTGATAGCATCCAGAAATGGGGAAATTATTCATTTCAGACAAGCACTTCTGGTCCTGTTATAATTTTTGATTAAAATGAAAACTTACCAAGTTTTATTCTTCAAAATGTGATAGCTTCATGGGCAATTGCAATCAGCTAGCTCCATTGTTGAGTTTCTAATTCCAGGGCTTATAATAATATTTTTTTTTGAGTCAAACATGACATAATGCTAGAACTCCTGCCGTTAGCAAAGATGATAAAATGTTTTTGCCACAGCAGGTGCTCTGCAAAATCCTTTATTAAAAAGGGATGCCACACACAGGCTCAGAGTGTGATGGATTGTACAAAAATTAAGAGTGACATGCTATGAATTTACAACATCAAAATTTCCCCCTAATTAAAGCAATGGGAATGGCCCCCAAAAAGAATCTGGCTGGAGCCGGACAAGAATGACTGTATTCTCCACGAGTCCCGAAGGGTTCTTGACCCACTGTACTCACAACAGGAGTACTTGAATTAAACTATAAGCTGATGGTAAAAGGTAACTGACATTATTTAATTAAAAAGCCTTTCTTTTCTGCTTTCCTTTGACTTCTATTTCCAGCACGGGATGTGGACACTTCCTTTTTTTTAAAAAAAATGTGTGTAATTAGACTTGGTAATGTAGCTGTCCTGTTGACAGAGTAAACCCTCCTAACAGTAAGAGCGTTCTACTTCCAGACATCAGAAGGGCTCACAGAGTCATTCACACTGTGACAGAGTGTGTCTTAGCATTGACTGAGAAAAGCTTGACAAGCAGTATCTCCTAACAAGTCCACGATTGTTGGGGAGAGTGTTGAATGTCTTTTCCTTATCTGCACGTTCAATCTTGCACAGAGGGAAACGAAGGTGTGTGGCTGTCTCCCGCACGACATATTTAATGAGCCCCAACGATGGTACACAAACAGACAAACGATGTGTCTTTCAAAGCCTTTGGAAGAGAAAGGATAGGTGGCCAGGATCATGTCTGGAACAGAGGTTTTCAGAAATGACAATGTACCCAAACAAATAACGGACTCTGAAGCTAAATGAGCTCACTTCTCCCTGGGTGTATATTCATCTCCTAATTGTCAGGTAGGTGTTTCCCACGCTGATCCAGACAGGGACACCCTAGAGGTTCCTTCCTCCAGCAGATTTTATGGCTTTTTTTTCCCCCTTTAGAGCTCTGAGGAGGACATGAATAGCAACACACATTCTCTCTCTCTCTCTCTCTCTCTCTCTCTCTCTCTCTCTCTCTCTCACACACACACACACACACACACACACGTTTCCATACTTTCCCATACACATACACAAAGGACTTCAATTTCTCACAGTCTCTTAAATACATCTGTATTTCTCATCCCAATAAATTATGTGTTTTAATAACTTTCCTTCACGGCCATGAAAAGATTATTCATAGCTCGGACTTCAGCGCCAAGCACCTCCATGGTTTCTCCTAGCTGGGTCGTCTTGGGCAAGTTACATAACTAAAGCTCTTTTGCAAAAGGAGGATGTTAATAGCATCCCTCCTCAAAGAGCTGTTCTGAGGAAGAAATCAAATTATGCATGTATAGCCAGCATATGGGATGCACCCACTAAGTGTTAGCTATGAATATTTACCACCATTATAATTATTATCAATGAACTGAGACCTGAAATCACTCAAGCTAGTAAGAAATTGCATTTGCAGAAGCCAAAACTGGTAATAAATTACAAAACCATTTCAGGAAGACAAGGAGAGGCCTCGGCCTTTATTCATATGCTCCTATTTTCATTATTCTCAGTGTCAGAGATGGGTGATGTCAGAAGGAAAAGTAAGAAAAATCTGAGGACATGAAAGGGGCAAGAAGTGAAAAAGCGAGAAGTTGAAATGGAGGGAAATTCCAGAATGTGGAGGATATAGAAGATGTAATCGTACCTAATTCTAAGACAACATTCTTCTCTCTTTTTCACAAACCAGCAGCTTCTCGGACTGTTCCACTTATTTTAATGAGGCCCCATATTCCAGCTCACATGCTTTTGAAATCTTCTCTAAATCCTTTCCTATCACGATGATTTTAATGGTGTCAGGGCCAGAGCAAAAATATCCTCACTACCCAAATCCCATCTACCCATTAGTCTGGTCTATCCACACCACTGTGATTTAGAATCCACAGTCCCAGAATGGCAAATAGACTTCAACTCAGGTACCATCTCCCATTGAGTGGTTCTGGCCACCAGCATTGCTGTGTTGAAAAGATTTCTGAGTCCATGTCTAACTACAACATCAAAGAATGGCATAACTCATGTTAAGTCTGCTTCAAGCATGGGAGAAGGGACTGGAGGCAAGATTCTCTTGTATTACTGTCCCTCTTGTGATCCTTAGCGTTGCATCATTACCTTAATTGGTTATGAAAATCATCCTTCCTTGAATTCACTCTGATGTGCCATCATTTCACCTATCCCCCATTTTTTTTGGAGGAATTCAGAACACAGGAGGTCTTTTTTCCCCTCTCTTCTATGAACAATTCCACACGAATGCTTTGCATGCTGTAAATACTTGGTAATTATATGCTGACCGATTGACACCCAGGAGCAGAAATTAAGGTGTTTGAGTGAGTACGGGCAGCTGGATGACAGCTCTTCCTTTCTGCTGGCATTTTTCCCCCCTAAGCACCCAGACCGTAACACCTTATAAGCTCCCTTGGTGCTTTTGAAAGGAAGATACTAATACACCATGTGTGGAAAGGAAGACAGGTCTGCCACAGTCTCTGCAGGATTAGTCTCTGTAACACACAATTACTGGATTGTAAAGTTCACCGTCATTTTCTCTGTCCTGCAAGCCATTGGGAATGGCAGGCCAGAGAAAGCAGATCTCTTGGAAGGAAAGGCACAGGCACTCATCTCTACAGGGGCCATACTGAAAAGGGTGTACGAAGCCAGGGCACACAGAGCTTAGGTTTGGCGAGAATCAGAGCTAGTGTGGAGAGCAAGTGCCTACTCACCGTGGTGCCATTTAACTCTTCTTATTCCCTACCGTGTCTCTCAATGGGTTAAGTAAAAAGCCACAGTGAACCAACCATGGCAGGGACTTGCTGCCAGGCAGAATAATTATGGCAACGTTCAGGCTAACGTGTACCAGTGAAGGTGCACAGGGGATCAGTTCAGCCACTGAAATTTCTCAGGAAACTGATCTAGCTGGATCCAGCCAGAGAGATGTACGGTCTTGTGCATCATGGAATGCTGAATGGCATCCCCGGCCTCTCTACCCAGTGGATACCATTAGTGTCCACTCCTGAGCTGTGATACAAGTGTCTCTACATATTGCTACATCCTCTGGGGAAATAACACCCACGGCTGAGAACTGCTGGACAAGATCTTTCTTTTCCACTTTTCACTGGTGATACAGTTTGACAAATTACATACATGTACCTCATATTTTATCACCAAGAATTGCCTTGAAGGAAAGTTTTATCTGTCCCAAGAAGCAATTGTGTTAGAAAATTTCTTTAGTGTATTAAATACTTGCGAAGAACACAGGATTTTAATTTTGAGACATATCACTCTACATTACACATCACTCTAGAGTATTTTCGTGGAGATAGAAATATATATCCACATAAAAGAAGTTATAACTACAAATCATGGCAAAGCTGGCAGTATAACTAAATTGGAAATGAGGTGACAAAGTAAATGAAAACACAAAAGATTATTGAAGAAGCACATCCCTCACTGCATTTTTTTTGGATTGTTATAAATTGAAAGGAGAAACATGTACAACGGGAGTTAAATGCACACTACTTTCCAGCTATCAAATTACACTAACGCAAATAGATTTCTGAGGTGTATCTAAATGCTGTGGTCATTAATCTGGATTTGCAAACATCTTGACTTTGTGAAATCCTCATCAGCATTAATTGAATGATGAAACAGTGTTAAAGATATACCATATCACAAGCTTTCAATCAAATTGTATACCTTTTGTTACTAGGCATTCCTTCTATTTGTTTATATTTCTTCTATCTGTAGAGTTGGTTACTGCTAATTCACTTATTAAACAGCTATGGTATGACAAGAGTACAAAGATTGGGGGAAGTGACTTTTAGGAAGCTTTCTATTTCATGGTTATATTCTCTCCAGGAGAAAAAAAAGCATTTAATCAAATTGCTTTCACCAAGTAAAATGTAACTGTTAATTTAGCAGAACTAGGACTTGAGTAAAGACTGTTTTAAGTATAGTTTTTATCACCAGAAAAAAAAAGAATTAGAAACACACAGTCACCTCAACATTACATTTATACTGGATAATGTAACCGAGTAAGTAATAATTCTATCAAACTGATTCATCACACCATTGCTTTTCATTCTAAAAACAAGGATGTTTTCTATCCAAGTTAAATGTATTCTCTGTCAACAGCACACTTGTACACACAGGTCAAGTCACTACTTCTTTTTCATTGCAAGGAAAAGCCTCCGTATTTCATTGGATCAAATTGTAGACTGTTTTCTTTCTAACTCTATTTGGTCTTTTGCTTGACAATTAGGCATCGGCAATCAAAGAACTTAATTCCTGCACTGGATTGGCATGATGTTCACACTTCTATTGTGAAAGAGAATCCCTTGCTTGCTGAAATAATTCCCCATGCCTCCATTCTAACTATCAGTAACTGAAAATTTTGTTGGAGCTTGCTTTCTTTCCAAAACACAACGAGGGAACCAAAAGCAACTGCTAATCAACTTGGGAAAATGCAAGGTGTTTTCTTTTACCAACCGAGGTTACATGTCTTCTGTGAATTTATACACATGACCAAATGATACAAGTTAAAGACAAGAAGTCACCCCTCCAGACTTGGCTCAGAGAATACTGCCTCTATAACCCACCATGATCAGTCAGTCTATTCTTGCTCTGTGCTGCATCAGTTTGAGCCTAATTCCTGTTAGCATTTAGCGAGGAGTATTAGGATTATTTATTTTAAGGCCTTTCTCCCCTAACAAACGGTGAGCTACTTGAGGGCAACAAGCACATCTTGTTCACTGGTTTATCTCTCAGAGATACTTTCATAATACTTAGCATAATGATACTAACTTGTCTAATGCCTGTCTTCTCTGCTGGACTGTTACTAGGCAGCACACATTGGTGATAGTAACTTGTGCTTACACACATGGTACTTAAAATGCGTGAGCCACTGTTCAAGATGGTTCAGTTTTAGCGACATCCTATTTCATCCTCAGAACTATATCAGAGTTCAGTACAGCTTTAAATATCATGTTATAATTATTTCAAATGTATTTATTTTGAGAGAGTGAGAGAGAGTACACATATGCACATGAGCAGGAGAGAGGCAGAGAGAGAATCCCAAGCAAGCTCTGAGCTGTCAGCATGGAGCCCGACATGGGTTCCCACTCATGAACTGTGAGATTATGACCTGAGCCAAAATCTAGACTTGGTTGCCTAACCAACTGAGCCACCCAGGTGCCCTCAGCATCATGTTATAATTGAGAAACCTCCTGTCAGAGAAGTGGAGTAACTTACCTAAACCAATCAGCTACTAAGTGACAAGGCTAGGATTTGGCGTGGGTCCAAACCACAGGGGTCTCTGGAGCGTGGGGTTCTGACACAGCCCCACCTGAGATAAAACTCTGGAGGGAGGTCCTGCCTGGCAAGCAGGCAGCTTGGACATTGACAAAGTAGAGGCAGGTAGTGGACACAGGCCTGAGACAATGGAGGAGTGCTTGATTCCTGGTCGGTAAGAACCCAAAATTCCTGTGCCAGAGACTAAGGAGCTGGGTGAAGCCATTTCCAACTCTGCCACACACATGCACCCCAGTTAGCTATGCAACACCACCTAGTGGAGAATGGAGTCATTACACCACACACCCCACCCAACTGTGCCCTGGCCAAGCACATCACCTAGAAGACAAGCATAAATCACTCCATCTGCTTAGTTTATGGACTATGGAACGCTTCATAGTTTCAGTCATAGGGAAACTGGATATAACTTCGTTTGAGTTTCATTCTGTTTACTGGTTTATTTATCTGTTCATTTTCTTTTCTTCTGCTTTTGCTTAAAAATTGTTTGCTTCTTTCTTTTTTCCTTTTTTTTTTTTTTTTGCTACTCATTCTTGGATACAGAAAGAGAAAATTTTATATTTTTAATTAAAAAATTTTTATTCTATTTAGTTTTCTTTATTCCATTTTGTTTTATTTTATTATATACTTTTTGTAATTTTTAAATTTTTTCGTACCTTTTTTCCTTTATTTCCCCTTTTTTCTCTATCATATAATGCTTCTTTCAACAAGCAGACCAAAACACACCTAGGATCTATCTTCCTTTATTCAGTTTTTTTGTTGTTTTTAATTTATTAATTTTTATTTTATTAATATTTTTCTTCCTCCAAAATGACAAAAGAAATTCACCCCCAAAGAAAGAGCAGGAAGAAATGACAGCCAGCGATTTAATCAACACAGATATAAGCAAGATGTCTAAACTAGAATTTAGAATCATGATGGTAAGAATCCTAGCTGGGGTTAAAAAAAACATAGAATCTCTTTCTGCAGAGGCAAAAGAAAATCTAACGAGGACAAAATTAAAAATGTGATAACTGAGATACAATCTCAAATGGTTACCACGATGGCAAGGATGGACAAAGCAAAGCAATGATTTAGAATATAAAATTATGGAGAACAATGAAGAAGAAAAAAGAGGGAAATTAAGGCATAAGATCATGATACAAGACTTAAAGAAGTCACTGACTTATTAAAAAGGAGTAACATCAAAATTATAGGAGTTGCAGAAGATGAAGAGAGAGAAAAGGGGGAAGAAGGTTTATGTGAGAAAATTATAGAAAACTTTCCTAATCTGTGGAAGGACACAGACAGCAGAATCTAACAAGCACAGTGAACTTCCATTAGATTCATCAAAAACCAACCATCACCAAGACATATTATAGTCAAATTAACAAACAGACAAGGAAAGAATTATGAAAGCAGAGAGGGGGGAAAAAAGTCCTTAACCTACAAGGGAAGACAGATCAGGTTTGTAGCAGACCTATCCACAAATTTGGCAGGCCAGAAAGGAGTGGCAGGATATATTCAATGTGCTGAATTGGAAAAATATGCAGCTAAGATTCTTTATCCAGCAAGGCTGTCATTCAAAATAGAAGGAGAGATAAAGAGATTCCCAGACCAGCAAAAAAAAAAAAAAAAAAAAAAAAAAAAANAAAAAAAAAAAAAAAAAAAAAAAAAAAAAAAAAAAAAAAAAAAAAAAAAAAAAAAAAAAAAAAAAAAAAAAAAAAAAAAAAAAAAAAAAAGGAGTTCATGACTACTAAACCAGCCCTGCAAGAAATTTTAATGGGGACCCTTTGAGTGGAGAAAACACAAAACAAAATAGACCAAAAGCAACAAACTTTAGAAAAGAACAGAGAACATCACCAGAAACACCAACTCAACATGCAACACAATGACACATAATTCCTATCTTCCAGTACTCACTCTAAATGTCAATGGACTATGGGGCACCTGGGTGGTTCAGTCGGTTAAGCGTCCAACTTCGGCTCCGGTCATGATCTGACAGTTCGTGGGTTTGAGCTCTGCGTCGGGCTCTGTGCTGACAGCTAGCTCAGAACCTGGAGCCTGTTTCAGATTCTGTGTCTCCTCTCTCTGACCTTCTCCTGCTTATGCTGTCTCTCTCTCTCTTTCTGAAATAAATAAAACATTACAAAAATTTAAATGTCAGTGGAATAAATGCTCCAATCAAAAGACAGAAGTTAGGGGCACCTGGGTGGCTCAGTCGATTGAGCTTCCAACTTCAGCTCAGGTCATGATCTCATGGTTCATGGGTTTGAGTCCTGAATTGGGCTCTTTGCTGATAGCTAGCTCAGAACCTGGCGCCTGCTTGCTCAGAGCTTGAGGCCTGTTTCGGATTCCGTGTCTCCCTCTCTCTCTGACCCTCCCCTGCTCACGCTGTCATTCTCTCTCTCAGAAATAAATAGAACATTAAAAGAAAATTAAAAATAAATTAAAAAAAGAGAAGTTATCAACTGTTATTCAACATATTATTGGAAGTCCTAGCCTCAGCAATCAGACAACACAAAGAAATGAAAGGCATCCAAACTGGCAAGGAGGAAGTCAAATTTTCACTCTTCGCAGACAACATGATATTCTATGCGGAAAACCCAAAGTATGCCACCAATAAAACTGCTGGAACTGATCCATGTATACAGCAAAGTTGCAGGATATAAAATAAATGCACAAAATTCAGTTGCATTTCTATACACCAATAATGAAGCAACAGAAAGAGAAATCAAGGAATTCATTCCATTTACAATTGTACCCCAAACCATATAATACCTAGGAATAAACCTAACCGAAGAGATGAAAAATCTATCCACTGAAAACTATAGAAAGCTTATGAAAGAAATTGAAAAAGACACGAATATAAAACGGAAAACCTTTCTATGCTCCTGGATTGGAAGAACAAATTTTGTTTAAATGTCGTTATTACCCAAGGCAATCTACATATTTAAAGCAATCCCTATCAAAACAACACCAGCATTCTTCACAGAGCTACAACAAACAATACTAAAATTTTTCTGGAACCAGAAAAGACCCTGAATAGCCAAAGTAATCTTGAAGAAGAAAACAAAAATGGGAGGCATCAGAATCCCAGACTTCAAGCTGTATTACAAAGCTGTAATCATCAAGACAGTATGGTACTGGCACAAGAACAGACACTCAGATCAATGGAACAGACTAGAGAACCCAGAAATGGACCCAAAGCGTATGGTCAACTAATCTTTGAGAAAGCAGGAAAGAATAGCCAATGAAAGAAAGACAGTCTCTTCAACAAATGGTACTGGGAAAACTGGATAGTGAAATGCAGAAGAATGAACTTGGTTGAAAAGAAAAGGATAGAAAAAGATATAACATGCACGCTTTTACAAGAAGTACTTGGGGCTATATTAGTAACTGATAATGTAGACTTTAGACCAAAGAAAATTACTAGAGGCAAAGAGGGGTATTGCAAAATGAGAAAAGGATTAATCCATCAAGAGGATATAACAATCCTAACTGTTTATGCACCAGAAAAACAATGCCTCTGTGGGGAATAAGTTTAGGAATTCCTCGAGCTTGCACCAATGGGTTAACAAGGCTTAGAGCACAAAGCAGCCCCCTGTGTTCTGCACTGGAGGGAAAACGCCCCCAGCACAGAACAAAGCATAGAACGGGAAGCCGCTTGCACAGGATAAAAGCATTAGAGAAGAGGTAAATAGGGCGAAACTCCACCAAGGCAGAGTGAAATTTCTCAGAGTTAATTAGAGAAAAAAAAAAAAAGCCTCGTTGACTTGTCTGTTAAGATAAACAGACAAGGTGCCTGGTGTCTGCTGTAAACACCCATCTGCTTGGCGCTGGGATTTTGTTGTGTATTGACCCAAACCCCTAACACTGCATATCTTCAAAACCCCCTTTCTCTCACGTGAGTTAATGATCACTGTTTCATTGTCTCTTTCTGCACGTCCATCACATTTGTAAGCCTTCTGATCCTAATAAATACAGAGCAAAGACCCTTACTTAGGGCTCTTGTCTCCTTCTGGACATTAGACTCTCTTGTATTCAATTTTGTGTCCACTCTCTTGCTGGACAAGAGAGAACTCCAGACCCAAAGTCTGCAAGTTGCCTCAAAATACCTGAAACAAAAACTGATAGGGCTGAAGGGGGAAAAGACATATTAACGTTATAGCTGGACACTTCAACACTCCTCTCTCAAGAAGTGAAAGGATTACTAGACAGAAAATCAACAAGAATACAGAAGATTTGATCAAAATAATCAATCAACATGATCTAATGACAGAAATAGAATATTTCACCCAACATCAGCAGAACATGTATTTTTTTAAGTTCCATGGAGCATTTATTAAGATATACCATACTCTGAACCATAAACAACCCTCTACAATTTTGAAAAAGCTGAAATCATATAGAGTGTACTTTCTATCCATAATGGGCTCATATCAGAAAAATCATTAACAGACAATGGTTAAACCTCTAAATATGTAAAAATCAATTAACACATTTCCAAGTAGCCTGTGGATCAGAAAGTCTCAAAGGAAATTAAAAATTACAGCCAACCAAATTAATATCAAAATTTAACATATTGAAATATGTGATATACAACTAAAACAGTGCTTAGAGGGCAACTTATAGTACTAAGTGAGTACACAAGAAATGAGGAAAGGTCTCAAATCAATAATCTAATTACATGCCTCAAAAACTAGGAAGAAAACAAACTCAAAGGAAGCAGAGGAAGGAAATAGTAAGAAGTCAAATGGAAGTGAGAATACAAATATAAAATAAATCAATCTGAATCAAGCACTGGTTCTTTGAAAAAAAAAATGAGTATATTGGTAAATCCCTAGTAAGACTGACAAAAATAAAAAGGAAGAGGGGATTCCAGGCAAGATGGCGGAGAAGGAGGGAGCTCTGCGCATTTCGCATGCACCCATCTCTCCAACAGAGAAGGCCTGAAGTCATAGGACACTGAGCCACAGGAATTTGGGAAGAGAAAGAGACAGAGTACACTGGGAAGGAAACCTCGTAAGTGTGTGAGTGCGAACTGGGGAAGATAAAAGCGGGCCAGACCTGTGACATGGAGGGAGGGAGGGAACCCGGCTTGGGTGCAGCTGCGGTGAGTGATAAACCGGCGAGTGGTGGCGAGCTGCTGAGTCCAGGGGAAAGGAAAGAAAAGCTGAGATTGCTCATAGAACTGTCCCTGGAGAAGAGAAAAAAACCTCGGCTTGGAAAGACAGTGTTTTTTTTTAGCTCTGGCTGGGGTGCTGACTTTAAACTAGGTGCCCTGGTCCCAGAAGGCGCAAGAAAAAACTGAACTGCCATGCGCCCGGCACCATCCTTGGCGGCGGCGGCCCGGTGAACCAGCACCAATGCCTGCGGAGGCTGTCCTGGGGCCGGGTGAAGCGGCAGTGGCGCGTGCGACATCGGCCCGCTAAAGCGGCAGCGGCTTTGACCCGGTGAAGTGGCGCCGGCGCCGGGTGAAGCGGTGGCTGCGTGAGCGAAAAGTTGCCTGCTGAAGCCGTGGTGGCCGGTAAAGCGGTTGCGGCGGGGTGAGGCGACGCGGAGTCTGCGGGCCTGAAGTTGCTACTTTCCCCAGACGCACTCAGGTTGTATTGCTGCTTGAACCTGGCGGATCTGAGGCTGCGACTTCCCCCACCCTCCACTTCCCCGGCAACAGGGAAGCAGCGACCAGCTGAACTGTTAATGGCGGTATAACAAAGCCTCTCAGGAGTAATCAGACTAGTTTCTCTGGCTAACACCACCATCATTCTCTCACCTCTCCACCATATTCCACCCTTTAGCTCTATGAAAAAGGCTTCTTATCCCTTCTGCCTGTTCATTCTATTTCCACTTTGCCTCATCTTTGCCCTATCATCTATCTCTCTTTTTCTCTATGCTCTTCAACCAGCAGTGCATACACTGGGCTATTTAATTGTAGCTGGGAAATCTGGTTATATGCTCTAAACTGATCTTTGTCTATCGGTTTTCTTCTTTCTTCCTTTTCTTTCCTTCTTTTTGATTTTTATGTATTTTAATTTTCTATCGTTCGCCTTCCATCCTCTGTCTTTTCTCATTACTTTTTAGTTTTCCCTCTCGGTTAGCATGATTGTTGGCTTTGTCTCTGCGTTTGTGTCCCTCATTTCCCTGTGTGTTTGTCTGTCTGTTTCTTCTCCAAGGCTACATCAAGAAACAAGCCAAAGTACACATGGTGGAGAGTCCCAAATTCCACTACGAGTAGTAAAAAAAATATAACCAAGGTCTCAACAAGAGAAACCAAGAGATACCATTCAAAGAACACTTTCTGAAAGGATAGGCCCTGGACAGTCAAAGAGTCTTCTTGGGTAGAGCAGCGCTCACAGATGCAGAGAGCATAACAAGTCCTTAAAACTAACAAGAGACAGAAAGCTATCCAAAATGATGAAATGAAAGAGCTCTCCTCCAAAGAAATTCCAAGAAGAATTGACAGCTAATGAACTGCTCAAAACAGATATAATCAGCATAACTGAACGAGATTTTAGAACAATAATCGTAAAATTAATCACTGGGCTTTCAAAAAGCATAGAGGACATCAAAGAAACTATGGCTACAAACAACATGGAGAACAAAAACAGGCATGATGAATTAAAAAACGCGATAAATGAAATAAATAATAAACTGGAGGTGTCCAATGCACGGATTGAAGAGGCAGAAAAGAGAATAAGTGATTTAGAAGACACCATTATAGAAAAACAAGAAGCTGACAAGAAAAGAGACAAACTGATCCAGGAACATGAAAGGTGAGTTCGAGAGCTCAGTGATACAGTCAAACGCAACAATATCCATATCATAGGAATCCCAGAAGAGGAAGAGAGAGGGAAAGGTGCTGAAGGAGTCCTGGAACAAATTATAGCAGAGAACTTCCCCAACCTGAGGAAGGAAGTAGATGTTGAAATACAAGAGGCACAGAGAACCCTCATATGTAATTTGAATCGATCTTCTGCACGACATGTCATAGTGAAAATGGCAAAATATAAGGACAAAGAGAGAATTTTGAAAGCATCTAGGGAGAAAAGGGCCCTAACACACAAAGGGAAACCTATCAGAGTGGTGACAGACCTATCTAATGAAACTTGGCAGGCCAGAACGGAACGGCAGGAGATCTTCAATGTGATGAACAGAAAAATATGCAGCCAAGAAACTTCTTTCCAGCAAGCCTGTCATTCAAACTAGGAGGGATAAAAGTCTTTCCAAATAAACAAAAATTGAAAGAATTTCTCACCACTAAGCCAGCCCTACAAGAAATCCTGAGGGGGACTCTCTGAGGGAAATGTTACAAGGAACGAAGACACCAGAGACACCACCACAAGCATGAACCCCACAAAGGACACAGTGACTCTAAACCCACATATATCAATAATAACACTGAATGTAAATGGGCTGAATGCTCCAATCAAAAGAAATAGGGTAGCAGAATGGATAAAGAAACAAAATCCATCTATTTGCGATCTACAAGAAATGCATTTTAGATTGGAAGATACCTTCAGATTAAAGGTAAGGGGATGGAGAAATATCTATCACGCTACGTGAAGTCAAAAGAAAGCTGCAGTAGCTATACTTATATCGGATAAACTGGAATTTAAATTAAAGACAGTAACAAGGGATGAAGAAGGTCATTATATAATAATTACAGGGTCCATCCATCAGGAAGAATTAACAATTACAAATATCTATGCACCGAATATAGGAGCACCTAAATATTTAAAACAATTAATCACAAAAAGAAACAACCTTATAGATAAGAATGTGCTAATAGCAGGGGACTTTAATACTTTGCTTACAGCAATGGATAGGTCAACCAGACAGAAAATCACTAAAGAAACAATGGACTTGAATGACACAATGGACCAGATGGATCTGACAGATATATTTAGAACTCTGCATCCTGAGACCAAGGAATTCACTTTCTTCTCAAGTGCACATGGCACATTCTCCAAGATAGATCACATACTGGGACATAAAGCAGCCCTCAATAAATATAAAAGAATTGAGATCATACCATGCACACTTTCAGATCATAATGCTTTGAAACTTGAAGTCAATCACGGGAAGAAGTCTGAAAAACCTCCAAAAACATGGAGGTTAAAGAACACCCTACTAAGGAATGAATGGGCCAATCAGGCAATTAGAGAAGAAATTAAAAAATATATGGAAACAAATGAAAATGAAAATACAACAATCCAAACTCTATGGGATGCAGCAAAGGCAGTCCTAAGAGGCAAGTACATTGCACTCCAGGCCTATTTCAAGAAATTAGAGAAAGCACAAGGGCAAAATCTAACAACTCACCTAAAGGAACTAGAGGCAGAGCAACAAGAGCACCCCAAACCTAGTAGAAGAAGAGAAATAGTAAAGATTAGAGCAGAAATAAACAACATAGAGACCAAAGAAACAATTGAACAGATCAATGAAACCAAGAGTTGGTTCTTCCAGAAAATTAACAAAATTGACAAGCCTCTAGCCAGGCTTCTCAAAAAGAAAAAGAGAGAGCACCCAAATAGACAAAAGCATAAATGAAAATGGACTTATTACAACCACTCCCTCAGAAATACAAGTAATTATCAGGGAATACTATGAAAAATTATATGCCAACAAATTGGACAACTTAGAAGAAATGGACAAATTCCTAAACACACACTCACTACCAAAATTCACATGGGAAGGAACAGAAAACCTGAACAGACCCATAACGAGTGAAGAAATCAAATCAGAGATCAAGAATCTCCCAACGAATAGGAGCCCTGAACCTGGTGGCTTTCCAGGGGAGTTCTAC
Source organism: Hyaena hyaena (assembly GCF_003009895.1). Taxonomy (NCBI): domain Eukaryota; kingdom Metazoa; phylum Chordata; class Mammalia; order Carnivora; family Hyaenidae; genus Hyaena; species Hyaena hyaena. The sequence continues at coordinate 1,134,753 of NW_024080952.1, read as the reverse complement.
CGGACATTTAAAATGGAATTAATACCAATTCTTCTCAAGCTATTCCAAAAAATAGAAATTTAAGGAAAACTTCCAGACTCACTTTATGAAGCCAGCATCACTCTGATTCCCAAGCCAGACAGAGATCTAGCAAAAAAAGAGAACTACAGACCAATATTCTTGATGAATACGGATGCAAAAATCCTCAAGATACTTGCAAATTGAATGCAACAGCACATAAAAAGAATTATCCACCAAGATCAAGTGGGATTCATTCCTGGGTTACAGGGCTGGTTCAATATTCGCAAATCAATCAATGTGATACATCACA
>NW_024080952.1:1081523-1132536 GCF_003009895.1 Hyaena hyaena | reverse complement strand
GCAGAGAAGGACAAATACCATGTTTGCACGTATAGGAGGATTAGGAGGAACTTAATGGAGGACCATGGGGGAGAATAAGGGGTCAAACGGTGGGGGAAAGGGAGAGAGGCAAACCATGAGAGACTCTTGAATGCTGACAAAAACTGAGGACTGATGGTGTTGGGGGGGAGGTGAGAGATGGGCATGGAGGAGGGCACTTGTGGGGATGAGCACTGGGTATTACGTGGAAACCAACTTGACAATAAACTATTTGTAAAAATAAATAAATAAATAAATAAAAGGGAAGAAGGCACAATAATATCAGTTATAAAATAGGCGATTTCACTGCAGGTCCTGCAACCATTAAAAATATAACAAAGACAGCTCAGAGCCTGGAGCCTGTTTCAGTCTGTGACTCCCTCTCTCTCTGACCCTCCCCTGCTCACGCTGTCTCTCTCTCTCTCCTAGAAATAAATAAAAACATTTAAAAAATTTAAATAAAAAAAAGTAAAAAAAAATAACAGAGATATTATCAACAATTTTATGCTCATAAATTTGACAATTAAAAAAAAAAGAGCTCACTGTCTCACAAACCATAAACTACCCAAACCTAATCTAGATGAAACAAATTCTGCTGGAGAGCTATATAATCCTTAAACAATTTCAGTGTGTACTTTAAAGACTCCCCAAAATGAAATTTCTGGACCTACACTGTTTCCCTAGGGAATTTATCCACAGATTTAAAAAGTCAACAATTTTATACAATACTTTAAGAAAATAGAAGTCTGATTTTGTGAGGCCAGTGCTATCTTGTATACTAAAGCCAGACAATAGTACAAACACAGAAAAATGCATATCAGTATCTCTCAAGAACTTACATTCAAAAATCTCTAATCTTAGCAAATTGACCCAAAATGTCTTAATAATTTATACACCATGAGTAAATGAAAATTACCTCAGGCATGCAAGGATTTTTCAAGACTTAAAAAAATCAATACAATCTACCATATCAATGAGCTAAAGAAGAAAAGTCATATTATTTGACAGAACCAACATTTGACAAAACCCTATAGTTACTGTGATGATAACGCTCAGCATGTTAGGCATAGAAAGAAATTACTTCAAGTGATAAAGCACATCCACAAAAAATTTACTACGAGTATCATACTTAATTCTGTCCACCTTATTTTCCTAATATCAGGAAAAAAACCAAGGTTTTCTGCTATCATCACTTATTCAACTTAGTACTGAAAACTAAAAACACTGCAATAGGCAAGAAAAAGAAATAAAAGGCATACATACGGTAAATGAGGATATAACGTTATCCTTATTGTCGATGACTTGATTGTCTGTATAAAAAACAAATGTACAGCAGCAAAAAACCAGGGCTGTAAATAATTGGCTTCAGCAAGGCTAAGATATAGAAGATCAGTACACAAAAATCAGTTACGTGTTTCTTTTTAAGTAGGCTCCATACCTGGTGTGGAGCCCAACACGGGGCTTCAACTCACAACCTAACAATCAAGACCTGAGCTGAGCTCAAGAATCCAATACTTAACTGACTGAGCCACCCAGGTGCCTCAAAAATCAGTTACATTTTTCAGTAGTAAAAATAAACTTGTAGAAAATGGAATTAAAACTACAATACCATTAACAGTAGCAAAAAATAAATAAAAGTAAGAAAAAATAAGTACTTAGGTATAAATCTAACCAAACATGTACAGGAGTTGTAGGCTCAAAATAACAAAAATACTGATGAAATAATGAAGATCTAAATATATGTAGAGACATACCATGTTAATGGATTAGCAAGTTCAATAGAATAACGATATCATCTATTATTCTCAAATTGATCTATACATTTAACATAATTTCAGTCAAAATCTCAGAAATGATTCTGTAGATACAGATGACACCATTGTGAAATTTGTACAGAAAGTTAAAGAAACTAGATTTTAAAACAATTTTGAAAAAGAAGTATAAAGTAGTAGGAATCACTCTTTATTAAAGCTCATTACACGGTGAAAGTAAGAAGAAGCATATGGTTTCACAAAGGGCGAGACATGTATATCAATGGGATAAAAAAGAGAAACTCCAAATAGCCCTTTATAAGTACAGACAACTGATTTTCAATGGAGGTTTAAAAGTAATTCAATGGGGGATGTTGGGCTGTCAACAAATAGTGCTGGAGCAACTGGGCATCCAGAAACAAAAAAATGAACCTTATGTTTTATACAAAAATTAACTCAAGATGGGTCACAGACTGAAATGTAATGTGTAAAACTATAAAGCTTAAAGACATAGGAGAAAAATCTTTGCAATATAGAGCTATGCAAAGAGCTTTTCAACTTGACATCAAAAGCAATTTATAAGAGGAAACATAAACTGGACTTACTTCATCAAAAGTCAAAAAAGCCCCATGTGAAAAGGATAAAAAGACAACCTATACACTGGGAGAAAATAGGTGTTAATAATACATGTGACAAAGGTCTAGACTTTAAGATATACTAGAAGTTTTTTGAAAACTCAACAATGAAAAACAAATACACCAGTTAGAAAATGGGCAAAAGACATAAAGAGACATTTCACTAAAGAAGATATACAGATAGGAGATAAGCACATGGAAAGAAGTTCAACATCATTAGCCACCAAGGAAATGTAAATTAAAACCACAATGAGCTATCACTATCAGCCTGTCAGAATAGATAAAATAAAAAAACAGTGATTATATTAAATGGGGGTGGTTAGGATGCAGAGAAAGTGGATCATTCACACAAGCTGGTGAGAATATAAAATGGTACAGCCATTTCAGGAAGCATTTATGTAGTTGCTGTTTGTTTTTTTTGTTTTTTAAATAAAACCCAACATGTAGGGGTGTCGACCTGGCTCAGACAGTTGAGTTTCAGATTCTTGATTTCAGCTAAGGTGATGATCCCAGGGTTGTGGGATCAAGTCCCATGTTGGGCTCTGTGCTGAGCATGGAGCCTGCTTGAATCTCTCTCTCTCTCTCTCTCTCTCTCTCTCTCTCTCTCTCACCCACCCCTTCCCGCCATCCCATTGCCCCTCTCCCCTGCTCATGAACATAAGCACGTGCTCTCTAACAAAACAAAAACCAACAACAACAAAAAAACCCCAATATGCAACTACCATATGACTCAGCAACTATATTCTTGGAAATTTATCCCAGAGAAATTAAATGTAGGTTCACACAAAAGCCTGTCCATGATTGTTTATAGCTATTTTCACAAGAGCCCCAACTAGAAACAGTGCAGATGACCTTCAACAAGAGAGTGGTTAAACAAAGTATGGTACAGAAATGCCATGGAATACTACTCAGCAACAAAAAGGAAAAAATTACTGATACCCACAAGAATTGGACTGAATTGTGGTGAGTAAAAACAAAAAATAAGGAAATTCAAAAATGTCAAATACTGTATGATTCTACTTCTGTAGTATATTTTAATGTAAAAATTTTTGAATTGGAGAGCAGATTCAAGGTTTTGTGCTACTAGGGATGCTGGAGGTGGGAGGGAGATGGGTGTTGTCATAAAAGGCCAACTTGGGTGAACCACGTAATGTTCGAACTGTTCATTATTATTTTAATTAATTTTAAGTCTATTTATTTATTTTGAGAGAGAGAGAATTCCAAGAAGGCTCCATGCTGTAAGTGCAGAACCCGATGTGGGGTTCGAACTTACAAACCCTAAGATCATGACCTGAGCAGAGATCAAGAGTCAGATGCTTAAGTGACTGAGCCATCCAAGTGCCCCTGAAGTGTCATTATTTTGACTGTGGTGGTGACACACTTGATTAAACTATATAGAACTATACAGACATATACACACACAAAGACATGTAAAAATAAGGGAATCTGAATAAATGTAGTGGATTGTATCAATGTCAATATTCTGGTTGTGAATTATACTACAGATTTGCAAAAAAAAAAAAAAAAAAAAAAAAAAAAAAAAAAAAAAAAAAAAAAAAAAAAAAAAAGTTACCATTGGGAGAAAATGGCTAACGAGTACATGAGGTGGCTCAGTCAATTAAACACCCAGGTCATGATCTCATGGTTTATGGGTTTGAGACCCATGCTGGGCTCTATGCTGACATCTCAGAGCCTGGAGCCTGCTTTGGATTCTGTGTCTCCCTCGCTCTCTGCCCCTCACCCACTCGTGCTATTGCTCTCTCAAAAATTAAAAAAAAATTTAAAAAGTGTAAATTTACTGTCCTTTTGGGAGAAGGCCAATTTTGTAGGAAAAAAATGAGTTGCAGGATGTTACTATTGAGGGAAACAGGGTTAAGTGTACAAAGAGACTCTGCATGCTTTCTTACAAATGCATGTGAATCTATAATTATTTCCAAATTAAAATTTTAATTTCAAATTAGTGACAAGTTCCAAAAAGATGAGAGGTGATGGAGAAGGAGAGAAAAAAGGGAGATAATGCCAAGAGAACTGCCATATATTTTAAATGATGGGGGGAAAAAGAGAGAAGTCAGGTCTGCAACTTAACCAAATACAGAAAGAGTTTCAATGAAGAGTAGAGTGCATATTTCATTGTCAGTTACCCTTGATAGGGTCCATACTTAATGAAAGTGATGAAAGAAAGGATAGTGATTAAAAGGAAAAGTCAGGGGCACCTGAGTGGCTCAGTCGGTTGACTGTCTGACTTCAGCTCAGATCATGATCTTGCGGTTTGTGAGTTCAAGCCCCTCATCAGGCTCTGTGCTGTCAGCTACAAGACTGGGTGGGGCCTGCTTCAGATTCTGAGTCTCTCTCTCTTTCACTTCCCTACTTGTTCTCTGTTTTTCTCTCAAAAATAAAAATAAAGGAAAAGTCATAGGCAAAAAGTAAAGAAATCAAAATTAGCCTGAATCAGATTATTACAAGGAATTATTATGGCCAGTAACTGAGGGTGGAGGAACCCATATAATGCCACACTCTGGACTGAAGTACTGGGAAGGCCTAAGGGATGCATACAAAGAAGTATGGGTTGGTAGACAGATTCTATTGAGACTATGTAAGTATTTCTGCATATGTCTACACCTGTTTCCCTCACTGGTTTAGCCACAACCAGAGACAAAAAATTAAGCAGCTGTAAAGCCATTCTGTCACAATTCTACTAACGGCCGTCATAGCAAGAAGATATTTGGACTGAGGGATGGAGAAACTCATTGTCCAGGTGGACTTGCAAACTGCCTAGAAAAACGGAGGGATACACGAATAAAAAAGTCAATAGAAAATCTCAAAAATGAACCAACTTGACAATAAACTATTTGTAAAAAAAAAAAAAAAAAAAAAGAAAATCTCAAAAATGTTCCTAAAGCAGAGGCATTACAAGGCACATATGAGTGCAACATAATAAAAGTTTAACCAACTGGATGGCCAACATTCTAATGGTTTTTAGGTGAAAGAGGAAACAAAGAGTGACGTTATATACTTTATGAAAGAATTGTTAATGACACTTGTATTTATTAAAATGTACAGGATGTAGCAAATAAAAAATTACTCAAAAGAAAAAAATTCCCACTCTTTAGTAGTTTCACTAAGAAAAAATCAGCTAAATGTTCAGTTCAATATAAAAGGAATAAAATAACCAACAAGAAATTGGAAAAATTTGAGATTAAAGCAGATATTAATAATTTTGAAAGCAAAAAAGGATATGAGAGTTATTTGCAAGAACCAGGAACTTGTTGGGATGAGCACTGGGTGTTGTATGTAAGCCAAGTTGACAATAAATGATATTAAAAAAAAGAACCAGATGTATATAAGGACCAATAAAATAGATCAGATTTTCACTGATTTGAATTAAAAGAAAAAGAAGAAAAGAGGACAACTTAGGGATGAAAAATGGCTAATAGTCATTCCTGGAAGTTTGTTTTTTTTTTTTTTTTAATAACAAAACAATTCCATGTAATTTGTCCATTTAAACATCTCGGTTAACAGTTGATTATTTGAAGAAATACTTAACAAAATAGATTCCAAGTCAGCATATCCACAAGTTAAGTTGAAATGAGTACAAAAGATCGATGTTCTCCCAAAAAAGAAAAAGGAGAAAAATTCTGTTGATGAGTCTATAAAATTATTTTTTCTAATATTTTTATTTATTTCTAGGAGAGAGAGAGAGAAAGCGTGAGCAGGGGAGGGTCAGAGAGAGAAGGAGTCACAGACTCCGAAACAGGCTCCAGGCTCTGAGCTGGCAGTCAGCACAGAGCCCGACGCGGGGCTCAAACCCACAACCGCGAGATCATGACCTAAGCGAAAGTCGGACGCTTAACCGACTAAGCCACCCAGGCGCCCCTATAAAATTATTTTATATTTTTCAGAGCACAAAAAAAGATGGTGTTACAGTCAGAATTGTAAACCTCCTCAAATTCTTAACCTCCAAGTGACTATATTTGGAGATAGAGCATTAGGAGGTAAATAGGGTTACATAAGGTCATAAAAGTAAAGTCCTAATCTGATAGAAGCTGTGGCTTTATAACAAGAGACACCAGAAAGCTTTTTTGCTTTCTCTCCCAGCCAGGTGAAAACAGCAAAAAGGTGGCTATTCCCAGGCCAATAAGAGAATCTGTTACCAGAAACATAATTGGCCTGCGCTTTGGCTTTGAGAACCTTAAGAAAGAAAAGAAACTTCTGTTGTTTCAGCCACCCAGTCTGTGGTAATTTGTTATGTCAGCCCAGGAATGAAAACCTTCCCAATTTATTTTTACCAAAGTAACATAATACTGATTTAAAACTGACAGACAAGTGTACCAAAAACTAATAGACCAATTTCCTTCAAAGTCTAAAAAGCAAATCTTATAGGCTTTTTGAGGAAATCAGTCTCTGTTAACAGGTACTTAACTCTGCCAATGTAGTACAAAAGCACCCATAGATAATATATAAATTATGTAAAAATTATGTTAAAAAAAAAGGGCAGAGAGAGAGTGGGGTAGAGATAGAGGGGGAGAGAGAAAATCCCAAGCAGGCTCTGCACTGTCAACATGGAGCCCAATGTGGGGCTCAAACTCAAACTGTGAGATCATGACCTGAGCTGAAATCAAGAGTGGGATGCTTAACCAACTGAGCCACCCAGGTGCCCCAGAAAGCAGTCATCTTTTTATTTATTTTTAAATTTTATTTCTACAGGGAAATACAAGAAGTACAACCATTCAAGTTACAAAAAAGGTTACTGATGCCTGGATTAAGGCTATTATTCAGTTATACTGAATATCTTTGTCATTACATAAGGCAAAAAAAAAAAAAGAAATATTCTAGTAAAGAAGATAACTTTTATGCAATATTTTTTTCTATTCTAAAATAGAGGACGATCGGGGCGCCTGGGTGGCTTAGTCGGTTGAGCATCCGACTTTCACTTAGGTCATGATCTGGCGGTTCGTGGGTTCGGGCCCGCGTCGGGCTCTGTGCTGACTGCCAGCTCAGAGCCTGGAGCCTGCTTCAGTCTGTGACTCCCTCTCTCTCTGACCCTCCCCTGCTCACGCTGTCTCTCTCTCTCCTAGAAATAAATAAAAATATTTAAAAAAAAATAAATAAAATAGAGGACGATCAACTGAAAAATTATTATAATAGATACAGATTTGAATTTTGTGGTTGGATAGAAGATAAATATACCAAAAAAATCAACAGTGTTCTTCTTAACAAAAACTGGCATAAGACAACTTCCCAACATCATTCTTCTTGTAAATAAAAGATTACCCTGAACATTTATGACAGGTGCCACTGAAGAGAAACACAGCTGCTGCAGAAATGAGAGTCAGCTGCATCCTTCAGGTGAGCAAAATAAAAAACCAACTATTGAAAATCACTAAAGAATGTGAAGAAGTTAGTCATCAATTTTTCTTGGAGGAAACATTGGCCATTGTAATAGTCTCAATAAAATCACAAAAGCATGCTTTTGAACTAGAAAAATCATTTTGTCCTGCACTTATTCATTCTTCAAATGATTACACCAGTCATTCTTCTTGCTCGGATTCATTAAAGAATAAAACGGACAAAAATTCCTGCCTTTGTGGAGACTATGTTCTAGCCAGGCAAGGGAGGGCTTCAACAAAAGTCTAGTAAATAATGTAGATTAGGAGGCAATGAATCTAACAAAAGAGAGATCAGCAATATAGGGTCAGGCAGGCGAGTGGTGAGTTGCAATTTTAAACAGGAGTGGGGGGTGATGGCTGTGCCCTTATTGAAGAGGCACATTTCAGCAGAAATCAGCAGCAAGTAAAGGAGGAGCCATGCTAATAACTGATGGGAGGACCATGCCAGGTGGAAGGATCAATTAGTGCCAAGGCTCTAAGGCATGAAGGAGAATAAGAAACACTAGAGAGAGCAGTGAACAGCCTGACTGGAGTGGAATGAGCACATAAAGAGAAGAAAAATAAGAGATGATGTCTGAGAGGCTATAGGAAGGGATCATGTACATCTTACATCAATTTCTGAAACTAAACAAAACACTAAACATTAAATAGCACAATGTTAGTAGCACTGGAAATAATTTATTAAAGTATCATAAATGAACATGTTATATAACAAGTACATAAAAAAGCCTTAATAAAACAGAAGAAATGATTTAGAAGGAGAGTTACATATATTTGATAATTTAGTTTAGGACAGATTTAGTGTTTCAAATTTAGAATAGGTGTCTATTTGGGGAAAAATATCTAAGTTAACCATACCCCATGGCAGAATAGGGAGGACACTGAAGTGTAAAAACCATTGGCTTTGAAGACAGAAGAAGCAGGTCCTAGCCAAGGCATGTGGGTGGGCTCCAGAAGCTAAGAATGATCCTGAGCTGACAGTCAGCAAAGAAATTGGGATTTCAATCTTAGAATTTCAAGGAACTGAACTCTGCCAACAGCCCAAATGCACAAGGAAAGAGATTATCCCTTCGAGCCCTGACAAAAAATTTGATTTTAGCCTCATGCAGCCCATGTCAATTTTCCACCCATATAACTGTATTATTTATAAGTCTATGTTGTTTTAAATAGCAAAGAATAAAGAAAAACATTAATTCCATCTGAGTTAAAGGATTAAAGATTAAATAATTCCTAGGAGAAAATGTATGAAAATATGTTCATAGTGTTGGTAATGGAAGACCTTTCTCAGAATAAAAATAAGCCCAGAAATTTTAAGGGAAAGGATTTTTACTTATAGTATATTCTAATCAGGGGTGCCTGGGTGGTTCAGTCAGTTAAGTGTCTGACTTTGGCTCAGGTTGTGATCTCGCAGTTTTTGAGTTTCACCCTGGCATTGGGCTCTGTACTGACAGCTTAGAGCCCGGAGTCTATTTCGGAATCTGTGTCTAACAGCTTGGAGCCTGGAGCCGGTTTTGGATTCAGTGTCTGTCTCTCTCTCTCTCTGTCCTTCCCTGGCTTGCACTGTCTCTCTCTCAAAAATAAATAAATATTTTTTTAAAATTATAGTATACTTTAATTAAAATTTTCTGATATAGTGAATGGTATAGTACACATAAAAGGAGAAACAAGAGCCTGAGAAATTATTGTGATATATTATTACAATGTGTTAATATTCTTAAACATGAAGAACACCAACGGTCCTCCGTTAAGTTCCTCCTAATCCTCCTATACGTGCAAACATATGGTATCTGTCCTTCTCTGCCTGACTTATTTCGCTCAGCATAACACCCTCAAGGTCCATCCATGTTGCTATACATGGCCAAATTTCATTCTTTCTCATTGCCATTTCTAATTCCATTGTATAGATAAACCACATCTTCTTGATCTATTCTTCCATTGATGGACACTTAGGTTCTTTCCATGTTTTGGCTATTGCTGAGAGTGCTGCTATGAACATTGGGGTGGGGTCCGTGTGCCCCTATGCATCAGCACTCCTGTATCCCTTGAGTAAATTCCTAGCAGTGCTATTGCTGGGTCATAGTGGGGGAGAGGGAGGGGGGCAAACCATCAGAGACTCTTGAATGCTGAGAACAAACTGAAGGCAGATGGGGTGGGGGGGAGGGGAAGAGGGGTGATGGGCATGGAGGAGGGCACTTGTGGGGATGAGCCCTGGGTGTTGTATGGAAACCAACTTGACAATAAACTATTAAAAAAATAAAATGTCAAAAAAAAAAACCCATGAAGAACAGTAAATAATCAAAATAAAGAGCAGCCTCCTAATAACAAAATGCACAAAGGTACAAGACCAAAAGTTAAAAAAATACCAAGAGTCACCCACAACAACGTATTTAAACTTACCGATAGTGAAAGAAATGCAAATGAAGTAATGTTTGTTTTTCCCATCAGATGGAAAAGGATGTGGGCTGGCAAAAATGCTGAGGAATGGAGAAGGTAGAATGGGTGGGCTCTCGCACAAACTGGTAGGCTGGTGGGTAAATTGTTAAACCCTTTCTTGAGATCATGATGGCAAGGATATCAAGATTCTTTTTTTATTATTTATTTTCATGTTAGTTAACATACAATGTAGTCTTCGCTTCAGGATTAGAACCCAGTGATTCATCCCTTACATATGATACTCAGTGCTCATCCCGAAAGGTAACCTCCTTAATGCCCATCACCATTTTAACACCCCCCCCAACCTCCTCCCTCCAGCAACCTTCAGTCTGTTCTCTGTATTTAAGCCTCTTATGGTTTGTCTCCTTCTCTGATTTTATTTTTTGCTTCTCTTCCCCTAGGTTCATCTGTTGTGTTTCTTAAATTCCACCTAGGAGTGCAATCATCATACATGTCTTTCTCTGACTTATTTTGCTTAGCATAATACCCTCCATTTCCATCCATGTTGTTGCAAATGACAAGGTTTCATTCCTTTTCACTGCGGAGTAGTACTTCATAGTGTTGATAGTCTCTTTCCATACTTTGGCTATTGTTGATAGGGCTGCTATAAACATCAGGACACATATGCTCCCTTTGAACCAGCATTTTTTATCCTTTGGATAAATTCCTAACAGTGTAATTGCTGGGTCATAGGGTAGTTCTGTTTTTAATTTTGTGAGGAACCTCCATACTGTTTTCCAGAGTGGCTGCATGGGTTTGCATTCCCACAAACAGTGCTAAAGTGTTCCTTTTTTTCCACAAGTGATAACAAGATTTTAAATGTGGAGGTGATTTAGCAATTTCACCTCTTTAAGTTTATCTAAAGGATAAAATATGTAACTCTGTGAAGATATGTAAAATTATATATACTATAACACTGTAACTAACAGTAAAATCTTGGCAAAGTGGTAAGTATCAATTGCATAATGGATAATGAAATTAAGGAACATTGAAATAATTAGGTTACTAAGAAGCTATTAACAATGATGAACTAATTCTATACACATCATCAGGGTAAGTTTTCCTCCCTATATTAAGCTAAAAAAGCAGCTGACAAGTAGTACGGACACACTTAGCTAATCACATGTGTAACATTAATCTTGTTTCCTATGTATACAAAATCTGAAAAGGGACATTTCTCAAATATAAGAAATTAGAGTTGGGAAAAAAGAATACCGACAATAACAATGATTTCTATGTGCATTGTATTGAGTGCTTTCTTTTTTCTTTTCTTGTATTTTTGGAGTGTTCCTTAATGAAATATGTAGCATTTGTAAAAGTTATTTTATATAAAAATGTGTTAAACAGTAAGGAAGACAGTGAATAGATGATAAAGTATCTAGGAAATCAATTCAATAAATATGTTCAGAATTCAGGCAAAACAAATGAGTAAAGGCAAAGGGAGAGAAGGTTAGAGACATAAAAAAATACATATAAGGAAGCCCTGAAAGAGTATAGAATTGTCAGAACAGAATGAGTAACAAAGAGAAGTACAGAATGGTCAATTCTTTTGTCTTTAAGAAAAGCTGGAAGCAAAAATTAATGAAAAGGGCTAAATGTCTAGGCTTATCCGGTGACGTCTTTTGAATTTTAGAAAATTAAAATTCTTGGGTGTTTAGGAGCTCCTGGGTGGCTCAGTTGCTTGAGCACTGGACTCTTGATTTGGGCTCAGGTCAAGATCCCAGGGTTGGGGGATCAAGTGGCATGTTGGGCTCTATGCTGAACATGGATCCTGCTTAAGACTCTCTGTCTCTCTCTAAAAAAAAGCATCTTATAAATAATCAGGAAAATGTCACAAAGGAAAAAAATTCCAGCTGTATACTAAACCAAGGAAATAAGCAAATCACAAACAGCATTTGAGAAAAAGTGCCCATCTGTGCAATAGACTGACACAGAGAAATATACATTTAAAACAGCAGTAAATGAAGAGGAGGTCTGGATGAGGTTTGCTTTCTTAGCCTCTTGAGACCACAGAGCAGGTATTTCTGAACTGGCTAGGTAGAAGACCCAAGGATAGCTTTCGAGACAATCCCTCTCAAATTCTAGTGCTTTTCAAGGAGGCAGCTATTTCAAGGGAAGCAATTTCAATTTCCATAGGTGCAAACTTCTGACAGGTATTTTTTAAAATTACAGAGAGCCATTATGTTGAGTTCATAGAGGAAAGAACATCACTTAGAAAAGCGTGGCTTATACTTTAAAGAGTAGAAATAATTCCTAATTATAGGAAGGGCAATTAAATGCTTGAGTAGGCTTATGTAAATGAGATGGGGCGTTTAAAAAATTCCTGCACTGTGGCCATTCCAAGCTCCAAGACCTGGCTGAGAAGACCTGGGAGCCCCATGGGCAGGAATCAGAAGGCTGGCCTCAGTTTCAGTGCTGTCCCTGAGAGGTCCTGTGAAAGGTAAGGGGCCTCTCTTGACCCTGATTTCCTAAATCCTGGTCACTGCCTCATTTCCAAACACTCAAGAATAAACCACTGAGCACACATTAGTGCATGGTACTGGTAAGAGCCCAGAGGTTCAATGTCCAACAGCTGTAGTTCAAATCCTGATTTGTTTACACAGTCGTGGTGAGGCTGTGGGCAGTCTTGCTTTTATTTGTTCTCATCTGCAAAGAGGAACATAACCCCTAATCTTCTAGGTACATACGGAATAGATACATATTATACCTTATATAGTCTGAAAGTGTTCAGTAATTCCTTTCATCAGAAGAAAAATATTCTTGAAATAAGAGAATGATAGCAATAAAAGCTTGCTTCTTCTATGCCAGGAACTTAATTATTATCTACAACAAGTCCATGAGAAAGGCTTTATGATTCCTGTTTGACTGATCAGAGAACAGGCTGGTGGGGATAAGAAACCTGCTCACTTAATAAATGGAAGTACAGAGCTTCTACTGTATTTCAGGTCTAACTAGTTCCAGAGCTCAACTTTTAGCTACTACCATCTAATGCCTGAATAATTATCTATACACTTAAGACATTTTGCATATATCACACATTTTACCTAAAAAGGATTCCATTAAGAGAAAGTATCCATTTTCCTTTCCTGATCTTAAATTGAGGTGAGAGGCTTGGTGGCATGCAAACTGGCTCCTTAGAGAGAACAATTATAAGCACCTGAGGAATCAGTAAATGGTGAAGTTTGTCACAAAGTAAAATATTAACAAAGGCCATTGCCATTAATTTTTAAATAACTGCTGGATCCTACTCCCACCACCATGAAGCTACATATATATTCTGACTAATTGATGGGGTTGAACTTCAAAAACAGATTAAGTCTTTTTAGATTTTTACCTCTAAGATAATTAGCTTGAAATACAGGAGATGAGAATAAATCACAAATACTGTTACTTCAAAGACATTTCCTTTCACTCGATCCTGATTTGCCTGACATCTTGATGCATAAAAAGTAATATTCCATCTGTGCAAAAGTTTTGCATTTGTGCAGAAATACCATTTTTATATTTTAGCCCCTGGATGGTGATTTGCACGGTTTCACCTCCTCTTGTTTGACAGTTATTCAGTGACTGCTTAGAACCTCCTGAGTATAAACAGCAAATAGGGAAGTTTGGTAAAAGTGAGAAACATCAGGAAGTTAAAGATGAAGTGAGGGAATTGTACTTTAGGAGCTAGAGGAAAATAGTTCAATTCTCCTTGCTGCTTTGGAAGACCAGGGGTCACTCCGAAGCTCTTCTCCTGTGTCTGGGTGATGTCAGCTGGAGTTCTCACCGGTCTAGAAGGAACCTCAAGATATTTCTTCCTGCCTGACAGTTTCAAGCAAGGTTTTACCCAATATAGCAACAGAGACATCTGGGCACTGCTTGGGAAACTGAAATAAACATTTGTCAACAAAGCCCCAAGTTTGCCTTATTGTCTAAAAGGACTAACTTTTTTTTTTAAAGTATTGTCTCATTTCTGGCAAAACCTCGAAACTGTCTAGGGAACCCTAGACCAAGTTCAAATTGATTTCTCTCCTGTGGCTTTGCCTGATACATCTTGCCCTTTCCTAACTTGTTTACTGGGAGTTAACATGTATGTTAGCCTTCTAAAGAATTACTCTTCACACCACTCATGTATCGGATTCTGTGGATCACTTTCAATAACAAAATACTGAATGGAGTCATTTTCTGTTTGTCATTCCTGTTGGATCCATCGGCCACATCGAGAGGAACGTATTGGTATTTGGTTGGTATGGTGGCCAAGGAAGGGAAACAGTGGCATATATTTACCTAAGAAAATCATCTGCCCCTTTCTAAACCACAGACTCTGACTGCCTATCTTTAAAAAAAGTACTTCAAAGCCCGACCAAACTGCTGGAAATACATTTGTAATAAAAGCTTGCCTTTTCTATCACTTCCCACTTTTTACCTTATTATTATGAGAAAAAGTATATTAGTGTCTGAACGTCTCATCAGTTCTGAGAACGGGAGTTGTAGGCAGTTCATAAAATGGAAATTGTTAGCTGCTTGGAGCCCTATTTGCAAGCGTACCACACCCACAATTGTTTGATTTGCAACAAATTTGCATACTTTGGCCTCAAATCTTATACATGTGTACTGCGCCGGAGTAGGGGCGAGGCTGACGGTGGTGGACACAGTTGTCATACAGTTTGAGTGTTGATTTAGGGTTGATTATGCAGTAGGCAAAAAAACTGAAACATTGTAAAATATTCTATTATTCTAAAATAATACCTTACATGTCCTCCTTTTAAGATTGAGGTGTAATTGATATATAGCATTGTATTAGTTGCAGGTATACAACATTGGGATTCACTATTTGTATACATTGCAAATGATCACCATAGTAAGTCTCCTTAACATCTGTCATCATACCTAGTCACAGCACATTTTTTTTTCTTGTGATCTACATATCCTGTTCAGATATCACTGGTATTTATAGTCTACCTTCCAAAAATTCCTTCTAGGGCTGCAATGAGTCAATTATTGCCCCTGCCCCTGTATGGATCAGATAGCAGAATCACTGCCTAACTGGCTTTTGAAGTGTTTGTGTGAAAAAATTGACCAAGGTAAAATTGATCTGTGCAAATCACCAGGGCGACTCCCAACAACTCTGTTCTTTTGTGTGTGTCAACGCTTAAAGCAGACAGGTAGGGGCCGCAAGGCCCCGCGTGAGTTTTGTACACTAAAAAGTGCACCCGTAACCAAAATCAGACCTGAGAAAGACCAAGTGATTTTGGAGCAGGGTTTCAGGTCATGGATGTGTTTCCCATGATCTCTGTTCCTTGACTCCAAACTCAGGGCACCTCCTTGGTGTCTCTGTTGATGGTCACGTGGTCAAAGCCTACAAGGGAGGCAGTCCATCGCAGCTGTTGTCAATCTCTAAGGCTCTCCTTGCAGCTACACTCACTAATGGTGAGTGATGAAGAGGATACATTACCAGCTTCCAGACCAACATGCTGGTAGCAGGTTCAGAAAAGGTTGCTCTGCGGGATCAGGAGCCATTTTGAACACCAAAGCTACTTTTCCAAATTTGTTGTATGCTAAGAAACTGACTGGAGTTAGAGCAAGCACAGGCAGGGATGAGTTCCCTAGAAGCCAGGTGTCCTCTGCTTCTCAGTGGCAGCTCAGGAAGGTTCAGATGGTTATCAGGAAGGTTATCAGACCACAGATGACAGTGACAGAGAGGGGAGCTCTGAGTAGCTGGGATCTTCGCCATGACAGGTAAAGACAAGATTGATAGATGGTAATAAATCTTCCACTGAAGAAACTGGTGATTGGTTCTTTTTTTTTTTTTTAACTTTTTAAAAATGTTTGTTTATTTTTGAGAGAGAGAGTGCAAGCAGTGGAGAGGCAGAGAAAGAGGGGACAGAGGGTCTGAAGTGGGCTCTGCACTGACGGGGCTGGAACTCATGAACCACTAGATCATGACCAGATTGGAAGTTGGATGTCAACTGACTGAGCCACTCAGGTGCCCTGGTTCTACTATTTTTGTGTTTGCAAACCCTGAGAAGAAGATAAATTTACCTAAATTAAAGAACTTCTTTGGGTGCTGGGATGACTCAGATGGTGGAACATGTGACTCTTGATCTTGTGTTCTGAGGTCGAGGCCCAACTGGATGTAGAGATTACTTAAAAATAAAATCTTTAAAAATAAAAAAGGACTTCTTAAATATTAAAATTGAGCTAATTGCCTTGAGGGGGTTGGGCCAGGGAGACTGAGGTTTTAGATAGACACTGATCTATAGTTTATTTTGCCGCTTAGGAAATAATATTTTTTTTTTATTATTTATTTCTAGGAGAGAGAGAGAGAGACAGCGTGAGCAGGGGAGGGTCAGAGAGAGAGGGAGTCACAGACTGAAACAGGCTCCAGGCTTTGAGCTGGCAGTCAGCACAGAGCCTGACGTGGGGCTCGAAACCACGAACCGCGAGATCATAACCTGAGCGAAAGTCGGAAGCTTAACCGACTAAGCCACCCAGACGCCCCGGAAATAATATTTTTTAATTCTATCTTGATCTCTTCCCCCTGTACCTTCACAAAAGCAGAAAACTCCAATTGTCGACTGACCCGCAATTACTGGTTAAGCGAAACTTCAGTAAAACCAGCATAGTCAATCTGGGAAATACAAAGCCATGATTCTCAAATGGATGCTATCTGATGAAAAGGGAGAAACCTTACACTCAAAAACAATTCAAGAATAGTTTTATGAATGTCTTAGAAAATCATTACATTATGAGGCAGCCAAAAATGCTTCACAGAGTATAAGGAATTGAGCTTTGAAAGGTAAACAGAAAGTAAATAGGCATTTTGTTTATCTACCAATTTTCACATATGGCGGGTTACACTGTAATTTTCCTGGTTGCATGTTCCTCTCTCAGCCAGGAAAAGTGAGCCTGAAACTTGGTGAGCCTGAGAATCATGTACTGTGTGGGGCACTTTCTCAGTTCTGTAAGTGCCTTCTCACAACTGCCTCTGAGCCTTTCTTCAGGTTATATCCTCTTAAGAAGAGAGTCAAGAATTGTAAAGAGCCAGAATTTCCCCTTTTACAAACGTTTAGAAGTATTAATTTATTTCCACTTACAACAAATGGATTTTAAATCTATTGTTCAGATGAAGATCATGACCCTGGGTTGTTCACCTTGAGTAGCTGGCACGGGTCTGGGGAGGGGTCTGTGGATGGGATATTGCTGGATGCATGAATCAAGAGAAGAGAAGGGACCAGGGGAATTTGATGGGACAAACATGCAGCCAAGGGTGAATATTGCAGTCCCTGGGCAGTCCTGGCTTTGCCACATGCTAGCTGTGTGACTATGCTTAGATTTCTCAGCTTTTGTGGGCATCAGTTCCTTAGATAAGTGGATCTCGATGCTGCTTGTCTGAAAATGGTATGAACATGAGCAACATTTACTGAAATGGGTTACTATGGGTGTTAAATAATTTAACAGCTAGGAAGCTTGGTGGAATGAAAGTAAATTAGATTTATTTTGTGTATTTCTTATTTTTTTAATTTTTTTTTTAATGTTTTATTTATTTCTAGGAGAGAGAGAGACAGCGTGAACAGGGGAGGGTCAGAGAGAGAGGGAGTCACAGACTGAAACAGGCCCCAGGCTCCGAGCCAGCAGTCAGCACAGAGCCCGACGCGGGGCTCCAACCCACAAACCCCGAGATCATGACCTAAGCGAAAGTCGGACGCTTAACCGACTAAGCCACCCAGGCGCCCCAAATGTTTATTATTTTTGAGAGAGAGACAGACAGATAGAATCCAAAACAGGTTCCAGGCTCTGAGCTATCAGCACAGAGCTGGACAAGGGGATCGGACTCATGAGATCATGACCTGAGCCGAAGCTGAACGCCCAACCAACTGAGCCACCCAGACACCCTGTATTTACTTTATTTTTCAATTTTCAAATATTCCATATCATTGTTTACATTTCATTGTATCATTAAAAATGTTTATATGGCATGAATATATGTGTTACATTTTCAATGGCTGAAGTTCATTAATTTTAAAATGGGGGAAGAAATGAGTGCAATTTATTGCATCTTTTTAAAATTTTAAATGTTTATTTAGTTTGAGGGAGATAAAGAGGGAGAGGGAGCAAGCAGAGGACAGGCAGAGAGTGGGGGACGGGGGAGAGAGAGGGGAAATAGAGAGAGAGAGAGAAAGAGAGAAAATCTCAAGCAGCCTCTGCGCTGTCAGAACAGAGCCCAATGTGGCTCTCAGTCTCATGAACTGTGAGATCATGACCTGAGCCAAAATCAAGAGTCAGATGCTTAACTGCCTGAGCCCTGCAGGCACCTCTGGCCTCTGCAATTTCATGCATCCTATCCTAAGAGCTCAGGATCTGCAGGTTGGTACCCAGAACTCTGCATTTTGGAAGTCAGCCCAGCTATTTATAACACAGACCACACCTGGGATACCTTTTGAAAAACAGTGCATAGGGGCACCTGGGTGGCTCAGTTGGTTAAGCTTCCGACTTTGGCTCAGGTCATGATCTCACGGTTAGTGGGTTCAAGCCCTGCCTTCGGTTCTGTGTTGACAGCTCAGAGCCTGGAGCCTGCTTCAGATCCTCTGTCTCCCTCTGTCTCTGACCCTCCCTTGCTCACGCTGTCTCTCTCTCTCAGAAATAAATAAAACATCAAAAAAATTAAAAATAAAAATAAAACATTAATTTTTTTTTGCGAAACAGCACATATACTCCAAATGTCTTGTTGCAAAGACAGTACTTCTGGACATTTTCAGCAGCTAGTACAGAGCATGACACATAGTAGCGACTCAATAAACATTTGATGGATGAGTAAAGGAGTCAACTGTTGGGTGAAAAGGAATACTAACTCAGCCTCAGCATAATTGATTCCAGGCCAAATAACTCTTTGTTGCAGGCACTGTCCTGACATGGAAGGATGTTCAGAAACACCCCTGATCTATTCCCACGGGATGCCAGTAGCACTTCCTCCAGTGATGACAACCCAAAATGTCACCAGACATTGCCATTTATCTCATGGGGGCCAAACCATGCCCAGCTTCAAACTACTGTCCTAGACTGAGACACCAGTAGAAGGGGAAAGCCTGACGCACTGTGTGGCACACAATCAACACGGAACTGACAACATGCTATTGCTTGAAGCCATTTAGGATGTTGAATCACTGCAGATGAGTTGGGGGAGGTCCAAATCCAGGGGCTGAGCTACAGTTCTGTGCACCTTTTTATAAGATTAGATAATTACTTTCTCCTTCAGAATGGCTATCTGAGTATGCTTGTAAGAAAACTATTAATTTGATTTTGAGCATCCCTAACAGATGTCTGGCTCTTAATTTAAAAAAAATGTTATGTGTTATAATTTATCAGTGTGATTCCCATTAAGTCAGTGGGGAGTCAGTGAATAAATCCACATACAAGGATTGCAAGTATAGCCTTGGGTGTGATCCACTTGTTATATTCATGAGAATTATAATTGATTGCCTATGTATGGACACATTTTTTTTTCCCATTTCACCTGCCCTTTAAACATTTAAAGCCACACACACTTTGTAAAATGAACTCTCTTTGTCAAGAACGCTAACAGAAAAGTGAAATCTAGAAGATCAGTGTCCTAAACATCATTTTCACTTTAAACACATGGCCACTTATAGAGCTTCAACCTAACTTTTGAGGTTCCCTCAGGCAACTGACAAGTACAATTTGAAGTACAAGTAGGTGTGGCTTTGTGCTGGCTTCCAGCAAAGGTAAAAGTGAGGGTTAATGGCCTCCTAGAAGCACACGTGGGTACGTATCTCAGATGGAATTCTGCGTTTCACTTGTGGTTCAGAACGACAACTTGCAAACTTTAGTAAGATGGGTAAAATGAAAGAAATAATAGAGAAATCCAGCTTGAATTCTACTCAGATTTGACCACAACAGCAGTCACTGCTATAATGACAACATCAACAACACACACAGACCACCGGACAACACCCATCTCACCTACCAACTTCGGGTCTACAACTGCTGTTACTACCCAGTCATGGCAAGTGCTATTCCTACCCCTGTCCGCATCTGGAACAACCACCCTAGCTAATATTACTAGTGCCACTACTCCACTGCTGCTGGAAAAGAACTGTACTGAGACCTCTCTACCGTCCATAAGCTTCAAACCATCCGATGAGGTAGATATTGAGCTCCATGTTTCCAAAATGAGGCTTAGCATTTGCCTAATTTGCTCACTAAAGGCAGGAAGATCACTCAAGGTGTGAGTCCTTGTCTCCAGCTCAGTGATGTGCTACTAGACGCCGTGGCCAGATGGTTCTACTTCTTGGAACTGGGCCATCTTGTTTACTGAATGCCGAGAATGGATTAGGTAATGTGTAAACCGTTTCCTCTATTCCTTCTCAGATGAACTCTATCACTGTATTCTGTAAGCCCAGAGCAGCATGGCACCACACGGTGACATGGAACTGAATGTTCAAATGTGTCCTTCAGGTACCCATGGGGGCAGCTAGCTAGAGCTGTGACTCAAGCCAACAGGTGTTAATTGAATTTGCTCTCTCCTGGCCAAGAGGACAATGTTGAGATCAGAACTCCCCCCCCCCCCCCCCCAAACCCCCCCCCCCCCCCCCACCATGTCCACACCAATGCCGACCTTAAAATAAGCCATTTTTATTTGAACGTTGAGGTCCAAAAAATGTTGACTATGGAAACCCCATAAAATAAACATCCTTTAAAAACACATTCTGTCCAGGAGAAAGACGAAGGGAGGATTTGAGAGGAGGAAGAACAAATTCTGGCCTGTTTGTAAATAACAGAATTGTCAATGACAGCAATGCTCCTAGTAGTGTTGTTTATAATAGCAGGAACTTGGATCCCACTTACAAACCCATCAGGAGGGGGCTGGTTACATTAATTATGAGACTTCTCTACAGCACAATACTGCAGAGCCATTAAAAATGATGTGTAATTCTGTATGTGACACAGAATGATACTCATTTTATGTAAATGACAGGATAAATTATCGTCATAATCCCACTTACAAAAGACATTTCTTTTTTTTTAATTAGACTCTTTTTAAAAAATGTTTATTTACTTTTGAGAGAGAGAGAGAGAGAGAGAGTGTGTGTGAGTGAGGGAGGGAAAGACAGAGAGAGAGGAACACACAGAATCTGAAGCAGGCTCCAGGCTCAGAGCTGTCAGCATAGAGTTCGACGTGGGGCTTGACCTCACCGACTGCTTGATCTCGACCCGAGCCAAAGTCAGATGCTTAACTGATTGAGCCACCCAGGTGCCCTCATTTCAAACTCTGTGTTAACAAAGAAAACTAAATATATGTATATATAATATATAAATAGCCACTACCCCTTGGCAGTGGAATAAACTTTATGTTTGCCTGTATAAATTTTAAATACTGTGCAGAAAAAAGAGAGAAAGCTATTATTAAAGAGGGGGAAATCTAGATGTGGGAGCCTACAATTATATTCTGGTGACAATTTTCTATCACATCCCACCTTTGTAAACAGCCCGTAGGTTTCATTTACATACTGTATTAGGAAATCAGACCTCTTCTCTTTAAAAACCCAAATCTCCTATCTGATCAACCATGTTATTTGTTAGCTTTGATTCTGAACAACTGGTAGCTTCTAATGAAAGTCAAATCCCCCCAGAAGAAGAGGTACTAATACTGACAGGGGCAAGGTTATGCCAGTAGCTCACGTGAACATCATTAGAATAAATCCGAAGCTTCAGAGTCAACTACAGGGAAGGAAACAATGCTAAGTTGAGCACATACATTATCAAGTGTGAGGTAAGAAAAGCACCTTTTTTTTTAAAGCACATAAACAAACACATAGATACAGTCAGCTCCCTTTTGCATAAGTTTTATATGATTTTCAAATTAAGCCTTTCCCAATCTCCAGTCTTGACTCCAAGACCCAATTTGATTTGCTCATCTATTTTCACCCATCAATTTTCTCTTTGAGTACAGTGTATGTTCGGCTCATCTTTTCCTCGAGGCCTGGAGGCATTTTAATAGGATGAGTCAACAAATGAGCTTAATTGATCCTGTTGGGCCTTTGTTTATGCAAGGATGGAGAGGAGCTGCTGGCTCCGTTCTCTTCTGAAAATTTTAACTTGGGAAAAATTCACTTCCATCTAATTTTACTTGCTGAAAGGATAGTCACCTATCTATTATTCAACACATATTGACCACTAGATTACAAGCATCCTCACTTTCAAAGCCCCGTTTCTCCAACACTGTTGGTATTAATGCGAGAACACCACTTGGTGATTTACGGCATCTGTTCTCCAAAGAGCTTCGGGGGCTTTCAAATACCTTCTCATAGCTACCCTCTGTCCCCATCCTGCCCCACCAAAAAAACACCTTTGTAGTGTGACGGTGAGAAGGAAACCTTATTTACTAGAGGACGAAGAAACTAGCCCAAGGCCGCTATCAAACGTACACCAAAGAGCACGGCGGGACATTTTTCTCAGGTGCCTCCCACCTCCCGTGACCACTACCACGGTTTGCCTCTGTGCCATTTTCTTAGGGTGCCGAGACTCAGTGAATTCTTTGGTTTGTCCTGAACACGTTCCTCAAAAAAAAAAAAAGGAAAAGCCCAGGACAGGAGATGTTATCCTGTCTCCTCGGCCCCCAGCACAACACAGAAGAAAATGACTTCATCTTTTTCTGAAACCTTGACCCATTGTCCGGTGGTAAGCCACGCTTCGTGGCATGAATACATTGATTGATTCCCTCTCCCAGTTGCCTCCTGGCACCTCTTCCCTTCTCAAAACGCTAACATCTCCTTCTGCTCGACATTCTTGGCTGACCGACCGCCTTGCGGTTTCTTTCTTTGAGATTAAAACAATAACACAAGAACTTCCACAAAGTCCCATGTCCGCAGTGACTCACCTTGCTACGTGCTGGCCTCCCTTCTTGTCGGTGCAAATGCACTGCTCCCGCTCCTCTCCGAAGGCGGTGCCGTACCTTGTGCGCACGTTCCTTCCCCCCCCTGCTCAAACCGCCTCTCTCCCGCCCTCGTCATCAACTCTTCGCTCTCTGCAAGATTGTTCCCAGCTGTGTGAGACCACAGCCATCTCTCCAACCTTACAACAGTCTCCATTCATTCCATCGCTTCTTCCTCCTAGAGCCTCATTTTCCTCCTCTCCTTTACAGAACCTCCCCTAAGGATTGTTTATGCTAATGGTTTTCACTTTGACCTTGAACTTATTCAACCATTTTTTTTCCAGGCTCTTATCCAGATCACCGTGTTAAAGCCTCTTTGGAATGTCACTAGTGAATTCCTTGCAACCACTTCTAATAACCTCCTAACTAGTCTCTTTTTTCCCCCATCTTTGCCTCCCATGCAGTATGATAACCCATCAATAAAAGTCAAACCATGTCACACTTCTGCTCAAAACATGTTCATGGCTTCCTTTATATGAAATCCCTATAATTTTATGCAATGTCTTATGCGATAGCACAGCCTCTCACCATTTACTCTCAACCCTCATCCCTTCCATGTCATGGCCTCAGCCATGTCATCTCCTTAGTACACCTTGAATAAATCAGGCACACACCTACCTCAGAGCCTTTGCACTGGATGCTGTCCCTCTGATTGGCTCTTCCTTCAGTTGCATGTTGGCATGCTTCCTTAAATTCTCCATGTACCCGCTTAAATACTACTCTCTCATTTTGGTCACTCTATTCTATTTAAAAATATACTTTTCACCTCTGCTCCTGGGACTGCCCCTCTACCTCCCCAACAATTAAGTTTGCTTTTCCCCCACATCACTTACATTTTATTATGTATTATTTGTTTATTATTGTGTTGCTTGCCTATCTCCTTCACTGGAATGAAAGCTCCTTGAAGGAAGTGATATTGTATTCCACCTTTTGAAACAATTCTTTTTTTTTTTTTAATTTTTATTTATTTATTTTTGAGAGAGCAAGAGAGCACACGCACCAGTGAAGAAGGGGCAGAGAGAGGGACAGAGAATCCCAAGCAGGCTCTACACTGTCATCCCTGAGCCCAGTGTAGGGGGGCTCAAGCTCATGAACCATGAGATCAGGACCTGAGCTGAAATCAGGAGTCTGGCACTTGACAGACTGAGCCCCCAGGTGCCCCCAGCACAATTCCTGGCAGAGCACTTGCTCAGTAGATCCTGAATGAAGGAGTTGGAGGCAAGATGACCATGAGTACTCGAAGGAACTGGTCTCAAACTAATAAAAAATGCAATATTTTTCCCCATATATGACTGTTTAATTACAGTCTCTGTGAGTAGGCCCCAAGAATCGAACTGATTCTCATTCACAGTGATTTCTGATGGTGATGCTTTGAAGAAGGTTAAAGAGCTTGAGCTACAGAATTCTGAATGGCTCCTTGGTAGTGAACCAGGGGGAGGTAGGCCCATGATTCTGATCCAGGGTTATGTTCTCCCCATTGGTCAATGTCGAGAGCCATTTTTACTTGTCCGTACAGTCCATTTTACTTGTCCATACTGAGTACTTCTGGCATCTACTGAATAGAGTCTAGGGACCCTTCTAGACATCCTACAATGCACAGGAAGGCTCCCAATAATGAATAATAATCTGAAAAGTGAATAGTGGTGAGGTTAACCTTAGACTGATCTAGTTTTATATCCTGGGCTGTTCACTTGCACAGTTTCTGATCCCTAGCTCCCAACAAGAAGCGTGGCAGAGGTTTACAGAGAGAGACTAATGCACAGTCAGGCAAAGGGAACATTGCTTTGGGAGTAGTTATACAGACTTCCAGTCTCAGCCTTGCTTTTAATTGTATGATTTTGATAATCACATCTATTCATTCTGTTTGGATCCTGTTATGGACTGAAACGTGTCCCCATCAAATATCATATGTCAAATGGCCTAACACTTAATGTGGCTGCATTTGCAGATAGGGCTGTAAGGAGGGAGTTCCGGTTAAACGAGGCTATTAGGATGGGGCTCGAATCCAGCAGGACAGATGAGACACCTTTATAAGAAGAGGAAGAGACACCAAATTGGGTTAGTACAGAGGAAAGGCCATGTGAAGACATAGGGAGAAAGTGGCCACTCTGCAAGGCAGGTGGAGAGGCCTCATCAGAAAATAACCCTTTTAGCACTTTCTTAAAAAAAATTCTTTTAAATGTTTATTCATTTTTGAGGGTCAGAGACAGAGCATGAGTGGGGCAGGGGCAGAGAGAGAGGGAGACCCAGAATCCAAAGCAGGCTCCAGGCCCCAAGCTGTCAGCACAGAGCCCAATGTGGGGGCTCAAATCCACAAACCCTGAGATCATGACCTGAGCCAAAGTTGGGTGCTCCGTTGTCTGAGCCACCCAGGTGCCCCTCACCCTTCCAGCACTTTGGTCTTGGACTTCCAGTCCGCGGAACTGTGACCAAATAAAACTAAGTGTTTGTTGTTTAAGCCCCTCAGCCTGTGGTATTCTGTGTGGCATCCTGAGGGGACAAATGCAGATGGCAGATAAAGTTTGTGTTTATGCTGCCTAGCATATACCCCCCTTTCTTCTTACGGCAGCATCTTGACTTTGCCTTTGGAGAACCAGCTCAACTTTTACATTGCTCCCTGTAGTTCAAATAGGGTTGCCCTCACCCTCTGGTTCTGAGGGCTGAGCTGTAAACTAGGTTCGGCTAATCAGAGTTTTTGTTCTCTTGACCACGGTGACTGAAACCAAACCAAAAGCAAGCCTGGGATTTTTGTTGGAGTTATTGGAAAATTGGATCTTGTCTTCTGCTGGCTTGAAGCTGGCAACATGGGATACTGTAACTGTCAAGTGTCTTTGCAAGGCTGCCTGATATGAAAACTGAACGAAGAAACAGAGAGAAACCAAGTTCTAGCAAGTTGCAAGCAGTTAAGCCCTGAGTCAAATTTCCCTGAATATAAAATAAAAAGGTAGATCTACATTACAGCTAAAAAAAATGACAAGATGCAGTAACTCAGACTGAGGAACCGATTTTTTTATACCTTTGACAATTATCCATTATAATTACCTATAAGGTGAGTCTTTGACCCTGCCCCTGCCCCCAACCCAAAGCAGGCTGTGTGAATCCAGTCTGAGGCCTATGGTAGGGATTAGAAGCCATCCCAGATCTCTCCCCTGGGGTGGAGATTGAATTGGAAACAGGAGAAAGCCTTGTAACATTTGTGAGAAATTAGAGTTCAGGTGGTGAGTAAGGCAAGCCAACGCCAGCCTGGTGGAAGAGGAGAGAGAGGAGAAGAAATACAACAGCATTTTAGTACTAAATGTGTGCCGGCCAACTGGCTTTGCTGATAAGTCTTCATGTATTACACACATCCCATGATGTACCTCGTGTGGAAACAGGGTTTATCGTCCCGAGGAAACGACAGTCATAATTCAGAGCTATTAACAAAAATAATAGGGCTGGGGCCCCGAGGAGCTTTTCTCAGAATGCCTACCCACATTCTACCTAACCTAATTTAAGCGATGTCATGAGTCAGAACAGATCCCCATCAAGTCTGTCATGCTTGTCATAACATAGCATTTGAAGAGAAGACATCCCTTCCCAGGAGATATTCCTGCTAAGGAACTGTGTTATTTAATGGGGTTTAAAGATTCCTTTTAAGTTTCAGGGCCTGTTTGTAGGAAATTTGCATTGGAGAAAGCAACTGTTGGCTGAGCTCCAATTAAAGGGAAACCAGCTTTCTGGGGGCTAGGATTTCGTGGGCGGGCTCCACATCTGTAATTAGCTAATGATGGCAGGAGAGCATAGCAGACAGAGGGGTTGGGGGCCTTTGGTTTGAATTTGAAACAACAGACACGGTTTTTAAAAGCTACCATCTGTGATTCTGACTTACTTCCAAAATAACCCTGTGGTTTTTTGTGATGATGTTTGCATTTCATGGTGTTGCCTCTCTGGATGAGGGGATTGGACCAGAGTTGGACACCTGGCCTGATTTTGGCCATCATATCTTCTTGGGGGTTGGAAATGAGATGCAGAAGTAATCTAATCTGTTTGTGCAGAACTTCTTTTCTTGAACTTGGGACATATACATTTCAAGAGACACAGGCTGATGGAGGCCATGATTTCCATTTAGCTTGGATGAAGGAACAGCGTTAGCTTTGGAGCCTTTGGATGAAGCCCTGAAAAAAGCAGAAACGGGCAGAGATGGAGAGCACTTAGAGCCTACAGTCTAGTTATGAGACACAGGGCAGATTCCTTACCAGGTGAATGATTTCAAGACTAGTAGGTGTTAAGAGAAAAGAGTGTGTTTAATTACCAAAACCTCTTTGTAATTTTATCTCAAAAGTAGCGTTTCAAACTCAGAGTTTCTGCTGGTATAAAACTGACAGAGTAATAATGTTTCTGGAGTTATTTAAACAGAATTACTGAGGCATCTTAGTCTTACCCATCTTTAAATAGTTTCCTCCTGGCAGTCTCCACCTTTCCGAAGGATATTTTTTGACTTGAAATGTACAGAAATTAATAAAAGTTGTACCTAAGTAAGGAATATTGCCAAAACGGCATAGTAGGATTCGCCCTATATAATTCAGAGGATATCTGCTCACAGAAAGGTAGACACTGACTACAGATACAAAAAGGCCAGCTTGGTATGTCAATCAAGTGCCCAAATATTGCCACTTCCTAAATATCTGTGCTCATCTTTAATGTCATGGGCTGGGTCAGAATCCACGTGATTCATTATTCCTCTGGATATGTATTTCAAAGTTTGTTAGGCAATTAAGTAGCAGGAAAGAGTTCCATATTTCACACCAGGAAAAATTTGCGAATAAAATGAAACCTCTCATTAGTGACTCTCCTTTCTAAATGCTATGTTGCCATATTTATCATAAGTCATGACAGCACCTCATTTCGAGCCTCATACTTATATTTCAGGTTTCCTTGCTTTCTTTACTTATCTATTGTTATCTGTCTCTTTTACCTCCCTGCTGAGAAAAACCTCTCAACTGCTAGTTCAGTAAAAGCGTTAGCTAGGCTTTCTGGAAGAGAACACGATTAGGGTAGAAGGGAGAACACTAGCCCCGGAAGATTCATGATTTGGGGACTTCGGGCAGAACATAACAGCTTGGATGTTTGTTGCTAAATAAAATTATGTTATCCCTGTGTCCCTTACTCAGTAAGTGTCACAAGGAGAAGGCTCCTTGTCTGTCAGAAAGGGATGGCTTAGCTTTTAGAGCCTCTGGATGATGGGGGTGGTATAGGCTGACAGTGAAAACTCCTTAAACCAGCACTGAGACAGTGGCTGTGGTCAGCCTGCTAAGCTGGTGGTGGCAGCTTGGCTATCACTACACATTCCCAACCAATTAGTCCTGGGGTGGATCCAGGAGCATTTAAACTGCAGCTACAAGCTCAGTGTGGCTAAGAAAGCTAACTCAGGAACCACAGGTAGTTTCACCCCAAGGCGAAATCCTGAAATATTTGTGGGAGAGCAAATTCATCAGGAGTCTTTCTGTAGGGATACTGAATTCATTCTGTCATAAACATAAATGGGCCCAATTCCCTGGGAAGTCAAGGGATCAAAGAGCTTCAGGAACAGCTGTATCCAGGGGACCTGGTGTTATCAGTCTCTCTCTTTCAGCTCTGCTTTGCTCTGTATTGAATTTTTAGTCTTATACAGGCCTTCTCATGGTTGTGCCCAATTCGTGAGTTCCCAGAGACCTCCAAGGAGCCGACACCGATGCAAATACAAAAGGGTCTTTATTATAAGCTCGAGCAGGGGCTCATCTGCCTACTGGTGTCGTGGCAGCAAGATGAAGTGAAGAACAATAGCGAACAGGGTTTTTAAGGAGTAAGGGATGGGGGTGTTACAGTACACAGAGCATCATCACATAAGCACCAATTACAATTACAGCTTTGACCATTCAGTATCTGTGAGGTGTTCATTACTTTTGGTGGGGCCCAATCACGACTCTTGAGAAGCCTTTGAAAATGACCAATTATGAGGGGAGTTCAGAGGGCCCACGTGGTGTTCAGGCAAGCGGTGAGAAATTGGCTAGTTTGTATCTGCAACTCCCAGCCTTGACTCAGACCATAGGAATGTTTTTTTGATTAGCTGATCTGAGGGCGGTCCGAGGATGGCTTTAGCCTTGAACAGCCTGAGGCTTTTCCTGGAACTGGGACTGGGGATACGTGCAGCCCGAGGTTGCTCTTAATGGAGGACTTAATTTCTGGCACTTCATTATCATGGTGGCCCCTGACAGCTCCAGCTTACACTACACCTAGGGCCAACAGAAATCCAAAAATTCCAGCAGAAAAAGATCTTGCTCCTTTACTGTTCCCCTTTTCTTTCCTAATAGTGCCAACAGTATTCCTGAAATTGATTCACTCTGGTCTGGTGTGGGTAATAAAACCTGAGCAGACAAAGGATGTGCTCTTTTCTGGAAACAGATGTGTGTGTGTGTGTCTGTGTCTGTGTGTACGTCTGTGTGTGTGTGTGTGTGTGTGTGACAGGGTGTTGTCAGCTCGCACAAAAACTCATAAATGAAGAGTGAGAAAGAGGTGTCTTCCCAAAGAGAACCTAGGTACAATTATCAGCAGAACGGGGACTGGAAGATGGGTTTACAAAACCGGCGTTGGCAGCTATCCACCCTAAAGAACCCTTACAAGGACAGCACTTCCTCCCTGAGTGGGCAACGATTGGTAATTATCCACACTAGGCATGAATGTTCACCTACCTTCATTCACACTCACAGGCTGGCAAACCCAGCTCACTTAGGGTTGACCTGTTTTAAATTGACCAGGATGTGCCCGCACGGGAGGGGATCCCCCTTCCCTTTCCTGAGTACCTGCTGTATACCAAGCACCAAGCACTTGCATTTATAGGGTTTCACTCTCTTCCTGTGATGCTGTTCCAAGGCAGGTGTTATTAGCCACATTTTAGTAGGGAAACTGAAATGTAAAGCAACAAAGAGGCCTACCCACAATCATACAGCTGGCAAGAATCTAGCACTTGGTTTCGACGTAGCACACTATTTTTATGTTTACATAATTCACAATATTAGTTAATAAGCCAGAGGTCTCATGTTTGTGGTGATGGTAGGGGTCACTCCCAGAGCCTCAAATCTTTCTAGCTCTTGATACAGTTTCTGTGGTTTGACTGCTTGTGTATCTTAGTGCTCATACTGCTGTGACAAAATACCATGGACTGGGTGGCTTATGCAATAGACGTTTATTTCTCATAGTTCTGGGGTCTGGGAGGTTTAAGATCAGAGTGACCGCATGGTTAGGTTCTTGGGGAGGACTCTCTTGGCTTATAGACAGTCACCTCAGAGCTGTGTCCTTGCACGTTGTGGAAACAGCAAGAGCTCTGCTCTGTTCCCCTTAGAAGGACACTAGTCCCAGCAGGGGCTCGGCTCTCATGATCTCCTCTAAACTTAATTACCTCCCAAAGGCTCCATCTCTAAAACCCATCACACTGGGGGTTAGAGCTTCAGCATATGCATGCAGGAGGGGAGGGGGCACAAGCATTCAGTGCATAACATCATCCTATCTTCGTTACTAGCTTAACTCATAGTCACTTACTCTCATATTCCTTTTCTCAGTTCTGACTTCCTGCCGTATCTCTCTGCTAAACCTGTCTATGCCACAACAGGAATTTCTTTGGGAAAATGAGCTAGAGGTTCTCTCTCTCTTTCATAATCTTCTGACATCACGCATCCGTTAGCAGGCATGTTAACACAAAGAAGGGTGAAGTGGCTTTGCAGAGGCTGATTTTGCTTTTCTGTTCTAATGCACACATCTTAGAGTCAGAGGAATCACTTTTATTCTTTCACTCAGCCTTTACCATATTTCATTCCAATACAGTTTGGGATTTTTGAACCAGTAATAGTTTTGAGCTGGATTCTCAATTAACTTCCCCAAATAGAAAGGAGGGGTACAGTGCCACCCCACTCATTTTGATAAAACACTTTGTTTGGCATCTGCTGAGAGTAACAGCCTTAAGGCGTTAGCTGGCTGAGCTGAGTAGATTAATAACTGGCCTTGGGTTATCAGCTGAGTTTTAACCACAAATAAATCCTGTCTGATCTCTTGGTACAAGCCATGAGATTATTCCATCTAGTCCAGAGGCAAGGATTTTTTGCCTTGTAATTGAGCAGCAAAATGATTCTGACTAAAGCATTATTCTGTGTGTCTCAGGGTTTGGTTACTTTATGAACTAGGATCATGGAAGAAAGATGGTTTGCTCCCTGTCATCAGAAATTTTGCCTATAATTAAGCTATAACAGTGGTTCTCAGCCTGGGGGAAATTTTGCCACCTTCCTTTCCCCAGCAGACATTTGGTAATGTCTGGAGATATTTTTGATTGTCATAAATGAGGAGAAGAGGTACCACCGGCCACTGGTAGGTGAGAAGGCAGAGACGCTGCTAAACATCCTACAATGGTCAGGACATCCTCCACAACAAGGGATTATCCAGCCAAAATGTTAACAGTGCTGAGGCTGAGAAACCTTACGGTAAATCATAAGTATCCAAAGATGACTCTTGGATTTCTTGTTGGATATATTTCTTGTTGGATATATTTCTTCTAGGAGCTATTTTCTTAAGCTCAAACAGGAAACATCTTTCTCTTCAGCAGATGCTGCCGATAAGGAATGTAGTCCTTGTATTCATTTCCAACGGCCTCTGTAATGAATGACCACATGCAAAGTGTCTTAAAAAATACAAATGTTTTATGTTCCACTTTGGGAGGTCAGCAGTCTCACGATGTCCTGTCTGGAGACTCTAGGGAGAGAATTAATTCCTTGCCTGTTTCAGCTTCTAGAGGACACATGCTTTCCTTGGTTTGTGGCTCTCTTGTACCTTCAAGGTAAATAATTCCTTCATTCTGACCTCTGTTCCATGATCATGTCTCCTTCTCTGACACCTTAGAACACGCTGCCTCCATCTTTGAAGGATCCTAGTGATTACACGGAGCTCACTGGATAATCCATGAACATGTTCCCACTTTAAGAACCTTAACCACACCTGCAAAATGTCCTTTGCCATATAAAGGCAACATATTCACAGATTTTAGGGATTAGGCCATGGTTATCTTTGGGTAACCATTACTTTGCTTATCATGGTTCTCTTCCTTTGCTACAAGAATCAGTAGACTACCCCTAATTTCTGAGATACCTCTGCCCCAAACGCCCATACATTACTAGCATCTTGAGACTACAGAAAAATAAAAAGCAGTTCTAGAAAAACAAATAAAAACAACAACGTCCCAAACCACACACAAAAGACCGTTCTCTTAAAGAATCTTCTGGCCACTTGTTCAAGCTACTAAACTAACACCACATCAGACTGAATAGAGTAATGATTATAACTTCAAGATTTCATAAAGATAGGAAAGTTGAACCATTCTCTGGGACTTCCATCATTTCTTCATTCTGCAAAGAGATTTACAGTAGAGTCTTCTTTTTAAAATTCGAATCTCTAGTAGTCTTTAGTCTGTCACTGAATCAAAATTCAAGAATCAAAATTTCGAGAACACAGCTACTATTTACTGACAGGTGGGTGTCAATGTTCAACTCAGTCCCTCATGGCCTCCCAAAATGCAGATACTGAACTTGAGGCTCACCATAGCAGAACTGCCTGTGGAGTCTGTACTGATTGAAGCATCTACATGCTTATCATTGTGCTTTGAAGGACAAAAATGGGTACTGGAGAAATGTCAGACTTCCTTCAAGTGTTCAAGGAACGTAAATCATATTTGCCTTCACTTGAGTGGTTTGGGGATTAGAATAACAAAATTCAAGCCAAATGAGTAAATATTTATAGAGCATATACTCTACACTACCTTGGCACAAAATGTTAGGATATAAAGATAAATACACGAATACTTCTCTTGAACTCAAGACCCAGAAGGAATTTCCCTTAATCTTTCTCATCAGGCTGTGTTATCATAGGTATTTCTATAATAGCAAGGCTTCAATTTGTCCCCAACTTTAAAATTTTATATAAATAAACGTGACATTGTGCAAAGAAAAATAAAGTCATTTCCTTCCACAACTAAGCTTTTAAATCCTAGAATTTCCCTTGGGGTCTCTTCTTAGAAAGGCAGTATCACATGGTAGAAAGCACACCAGCTCCCAAGTACACAGATGTCAGTATGAACCCCAGTGTGGCCCCTGACCAGGCAGTAGGACCTTGAGAGAGTCACTTATTAGTTTCAGCTTTGGTTTCCTTATTCATAAAATGGGGCTAGTAAGGGTTCCAACTAAAACACTGTAGGAAGGACTTCACACAGGAGCATAGTGGGTGGTGGATGAATGATGCCTGCAGTCCTCACTAACCCTTTCTGTCTCTGGTCAT
Organism: Hyaena hyaena; assembly: GCF_003009895.1. NCBI lineage: Eukaryota > Metazoa > Chordata > Mammalia > Carnivora > Hyaenidae > Hyaena > Hyaena hyaena. Next base: position 1,099,049 of record NW_024080952.1, on the reverse strand, counting down.
GGACCCAAAGCCTCCATGCAGCCTTACCAAGTTCGAGTCACATTACATGCTCATCCTTTATGGCTCCCTCACTCCCCACCATGGGCTTGGAAAGAGCTTAACGTGCAGACCAGTGACAATTGTTCACACTCCTCAGTTCACAACTGTTTTTAATACCTTTAAATGTAACTCACTTGTCTCATAATTGCTATAAAAGCCTGCACCTTCTTTTTTTTTTTTTAATTACACAACTGAGTATCTTCTAGAAGGTGCTGACTTTACACTTTTTAAAACTGGTTACTTAATGGAGTCATTTTTCATGTTGAAAATAATCTCTCATTTTCATAGAGCACACAGGGCTGGCCACACAGCCAGCTGGGAGCTTTTACAACTTTCCACTCCATTCAACCATCTTCCATTTGGTATAATTTTGCCTGGAGAAAAAATATGGTATTGACATTTTTGATCCATCCCATGCTTCTAGGAAATTTGAGCATTGACATCTTCATTTTATGATGCAATATTTATGTGATTTTGAACTGGTGAGCCAGTGAGATCTTAGGATCTATAGTCAGGGAGGATGTAGTTTCAATTTCAACTCTGCTACTTACTGCCTACATGGCTTTGGGCAAGATACTTCCCTGTCTGTGTCTCAGTTTACCCATCTGCAGAATGGAAACTATAATAGAATCTCATAATGAGGTTTGGTGAGATTAGACATAGTACTGTAGTGCCTAGTGCATACATTATTATTATTATTATTACAGCTGTCATTATTTTTGATACCATCCTTATGATTTATTATTATCATTCTACTCTTATACTTCACTGATTGATGGTTGGGATAATTTAGATGTTAAATGTAAAGTACTTAGCATAAAATCTGGCATAAAGTAGTAAGTTCTTAGTAAAAGACAAATATTATTTATTGTTATTTATTTTTACTTATCGGAGGATTTGTAAACAATAACTTAATCATTATCTTATGTGTAATGTCCATTATTCCCATTTCAAAAATAGATAAACTGAGGTACCAAATGGCTAAAAATCTTGTTCAAAAAAATACAGATATTAAATGGTAAAGTCGGTGATGGGCATGGAGGAGGGCACTTGTTGGGATGAGCACTGGGTGTTATATGTAAACCAACTTGAGAATAAACTATTTAAGGGGAAAAAATGGTAAAGTTGGGGTTTGGACCCAGGGAGTCATTAAACAGAGCTTCATTTTATTCATTTGGCTGTAAGATTCTGCTCCATCTAAAATGTGTCATCAAAATGCCCCTCATAAGTCATTAAAGTCATGGCCATGCTGAAAGGTCAGTTAAATTATCCAGAGCTAGACAAGACAAATGAGATTATAAAAAGATTACTGGGCTTCGTGTTGTCCCTCCCTTTCCAGGGCAGCACACCATCTGGATGGCCCAGAGAAGATAGAGAGTCAAAATCATTAATAAACCGGCTCCCTCAGTGTGGAACGGCCACGAATCCAGTGGCCATGAAAACAAGTGAGGCACCGGATGATTCAAGCAGACTGGGTCTTTACTAAGAATGACTAAACCTTTTCATTGTTTGGAAGGCAATTGACACCGCTTCTAATCAGCAGCTGCCTCACTCCCTTAAGAAAGAAGGTCTTCAAGGGGATGTGGTTTAGGAAGGTGCTTCTGATAGGAAGCTGAAGGGAGAGATTACATTATAATGCTGATTAGAACCGGGTTAGTTAGGGCGATTGGCTGGGAGAATTCAGAGGGTTCCCAGAAATCAGTGGGTTGGATGGTTCAGTGCGCAACAGAAATGCTGCTTCTCCTAGATAAGGCTCCTTGGCTCAGGGCCGTCTGCTGTGTGTGCAGCCGCTGCATTTTACTATAGCACAGTAGCAGTGATGGGTTTGACAATATTATTCTTAGTGGATACCATTTATTGAGCATTCACCACGGGTGTGGCCCTTTCCTACTAATTCCCACTGAATCTTCACCCATGCCAGATAAGAAAGAATTGTTTTTCCCATTTCACAGATGAGGAAACTGAGACTCGAAAGGTTGAATGCTCCCATGTGTCAGAGTCATAATTCAAACCCAGGGTGGGTGGATTCCATCACCTACTGGTCTAATTATTCACATAGCTGAAGATAGTGGAAAGGGCCAGATTAGAAGAACTTTAGCTGGCCAGGAAGTATAAGGGACAGCACATTGTTTTCTCATCTGTACAAGGAGGAGTTTGTATACAAAACATCTTTGGTGAGTCTCTTTGTCTTTCATAAAGACAACTTGAGGAGCACCTATCATATAACTTCAATATGTTTTGAACAGTTCAGGAGGCAGCTCATTTGATTTTCTACTATTAGAACAAAAAGATTAAAGCTGGGATGAGGAATTTAGAAGCCAAATTTCTATAGAGTTTCCTAAGAAGGGTTTAGATTCATTTGTGACACTGAAAACTCTAGCATAATTGTACTTGAGTTATCCCAGCTGATTTTCTATCTGTTCTTTGGATCACTCAACAGCACTGCTTCTCAAACTTTAGCATGTATCAGATTGCCCAGAGGGCTCATGACAATGTAAACTGCAGGGCCCCACCCACGCTCAGGAAGTCTGGACTGGGGACACAGCAGTTTGCTTATCTAAGATGTTGCAAGCTAATGCTGGCTCTGTTGGTCCAGCGACCACACACTGGAAACCACTGATCTAGACACTAGTATATTTCATGGAGGGTTCATTCAAATGAATACGCAGTATCACCAACACCCGTCTGCAGTATTTCCTTCATCTTAGCCTCTGCACTTTAGCAATTCCTCACTGTACTGGCATCAGTATTAACTATAGAAGTGCTAGGTTCTATTTCCTCATACCTCACTTTATAAGGGTGAGAAAGTCAGAGTTCCTCATCCCTGGAAACACCATCTCTTTCTTCACAATTTTCCATGTATCTTATTGGCTCTGATCTGTTCAGATGCTCGTTTTTGAGCCAATCCCTTGGGGATGGGCGTTGACTAGGCGAATCCGAGACTCTGGAAATGTAAGTGGGAAGTGAACCCCACCTTAAACACTTGGCTGAGAAGGGTTGAGGAGGAATCTTCCAAAGAAAAATCAGGGATCAGACCTTTCGTGGGGTGAAATGGAGGTAGATATTGGAGAGAGAAACAACATGTTCTCACTATTTTATAATACGATGAGATCCCTTGATAAAGCTAGGGCTGAGGTCAGAGCTAGTCCTTGCCACGTGGGCTATGTCAGAACAGGAATTACTTCAGGAGACAGCCTGACTCCTCAGAGTACTTAGCCATGCTCATGCAGGGTTCTGCTCCATTTTCTCTTATTAAGTAGGTATCATGTGTTCAAGATAAATGTTATCTATTCCTGCTTACATGGCTTGATAGCACTAAGGAAGAAAGAGATCATAGAGTCAGAAGATACCAATTTCTAGTTATAAGATAAGTTCAGGGGAGGGGCGCCTGGGTGGCTTAGTCGGTTAAGCGTCCAACTTTCGCTTAGGTCATGATCTCTCGGTTAGTGGTTTCGAGCCCCGCGTCGGGCTCTGAGCTGGCAGTCAGCACAGAGCCTGGAACCTATTTCAGAGTCTGTATCTCCCTCTCTCTCTCTGACCCTCCCCTGCTCACGCTCTCTCTCTCTCTCCTAGAAATAAATAAAAATATTAAAAATAAATAAAAAATAAATAAGTTCAGGGGATGTAATGCACAACATGGTGACTACAGTTAATAATACTACACTGTACATTTGAAAGTTACTAAGAGAGTAGGTCTTGAAAGTTCTTATCATAAGAAATAAGAAAAAAAAATCAAGGATGTTTGGGTGGCTCAGTAAGTTAAGCATCCGACTCTTGATCTCAGCTCAGGTCATGACCTCAGGGTTTTGAGTTCAAGCCCCATGTTGGGCTCCATGCTAGATGTGGAGCCGTCTTAAAAAAAAAAAAAAAGAAGAAGAAGAAGAAGAGGAAGAAAAAAACTGTGTGGTGGTGGATGTTAATTACACTTACTGTGGTGATCATTTCACAACATACACATATATCAACTCATTATGTTGTACACCTAAAACTAATACAATATTATATTGCAACAAAAAAGAAAGAGACCCTAAAAACTGGCAGTGTGACCAATTTTTAAGCCTGCAAGAAAATCTCCAAGTCTTAAAACTGTAACCATTAGCCCTAATGATGACTGGTGTCGCTAGAGAGACCATTTCTCAGTCCCAGGCAATTATTTAGACAATAAGCATCTTTATCATGTCGCTTGGTGGAGGGGAGGGGTCCACAGACCTTTGATACATTGTCTAAACAACAGGGACAATGCTCCACTTAAGACAATGCTTTGGTAAAAGGAAAGGATTCCAGTTCATTGCACCTAAGGTCAGCTTTGTTGATTGCACCTAAGGTCATCTTCTTGGGAGGGGCCCGGGTGGAAACAGCTTAGGCTCAGAAGTCCTTCCACATATGGTTTCTTACAGAGTCAGGGATTTGTCCTTTATGTCACCCAGTTTCTATGTCTCTTAGGCTGACCCAGATCAGTACTGGGGACTCTTGACATTGTTCCTGATTCCCCAGCATGTAACTTATTGCTTGATAAAAATGAGAGCCCCAAATGAAAAACTTTTAGGAACATTTGGCCATTTTGGTTAGATTTGGGTTTCTGGGTGACACTCTTTTCTGTACAGAATGGATTCAGTCCATCTTTTGGCAGCTGCCGGGTCAGTGACCACCAGATATCAGAAAGCATTCCTGGCACCTTGGAAGGATTATAAAAGGGAACAGTCCCACGGAGGGAAAAAAAGACATTTTCTCAGTAGGAAGCCTTGTGACTGAGTCATTTCATTTGCATTTTGGACCACAAACTGGTGAAATCACAGGTCAGTAAAATAAAGATAACAAGAGCAACAATTATATTTAGTATATTGAGTGCTCACGACATGCAAGGCATTTATTAAAAGCATCTTATACATGTTAGCTCTTTCAATGCTCATTTTAACAGTGATAAATACTATTACTATCACCATTTCACAGATGGAAAAATTAAGGCAAAGAGGTTAAGTTACTTGCCCGGAGTCACGTAGCTACCAAGTGGCATGTGCTGCTTTTGGCCTTAGATTGGTGGCTGTCAAATATTAAAAAGCAGCAAATCCCTCTGGGCCTTTGTTAAAACACCAGTGGCTAGGCCACATCCCCAAAGTCTCTGATCCTGTATGTCTGGGATGGGACCTAGGAATGTGTATTTCTAAGTTTGCAGGAGGTGCTAGTGGTATTTTCCAAGGGCCACACTTTGAGAAACATGATTGTAGACAGACAGATTCTGGAGTTTACACACCTAACAAATTTGGGGTGAAAGGGACATTCATTGAGAAATTGTGCCACTTGTTGCTTTGACTTTTTCACTTTACACCTGGTATAAATTTATATCTCTGTGCCCAAGCATGACTCATTACCTTCTTATGTCCGGGACCACGAGCGTTCACACTGTGCACTCCCTGAGCACTTTGTGTAGAGTTCCCACAGCTGTAGTGTGAGGTCAAATTTTCTTCTGCTGATTGTTCACTCTCAGAGCAACCTGCTACACTGGTCCAAGTAGCCCTGTGTCACTAAATGATAAGCTAAATAAAAGTCTATACATCTAAACAAAGGAATACTACAAGCCTGGAGAGGAATGGTGGTCCCCCTAGCATCTGTTTTCTGGTTTGTTTTGGCTATATGGCTGGTCACTAAGAGAAATCATTTCTCAGATTTCCTTGAAGTTAGGGGTAGCCATGTGATCAAGTGCTCCCCACTTGAGATGGATTCAGCTCTCACTTTATAGAAAAGTTGCTTTTTCTTGTTTTCTCCTTTCTGCAAGCTGGAGTATAGACAGGATAGCAACCCTGCTTTGATCTTACAGATGATGATAGCACCTAAGAGGATAACAGAACGAGATAGAAGGAACCTATCTTGTGGAACAGAGCTTCCCTACCAGCCTGGCCCTCACATCTCCAAACTATTTTATGGGAAGCATGAGAAGCTTATATTAAGTCATTGTATTTTAGGATTGTTGTTTCTTTATTAGCCTTTGCAATAACTAACAAAAATAACATATGATGGTATGTGTTAGTTATCTAAAATTACCAGAAAACTTAGTGGCTTTGAAGAAACAAATGTTAATTATGTCACAGGATCTGTTGATCATGAATTTGGGAGCAGGCTGGCTGGATGATTCTGACTCAAAGTCTCTCATGAGGTTATAGATAAGATGGTGAAGGAAAGCCTTACTTGGACTGGAAGATCCATTTCCAAAATGACTCACTCACATTGTTTTGGCAAGATGCCTCACTTTGCCTCTCTGTAGGGCTACTTGAGGGATGGCAGTTGGCTTCCTCTGGGGTAGGTGATCCAAGACGGAACAAGGAGGAAACCACAATGGTTTTCATGACCTAGTTTTGGAAATCGTACTTCATTCCTTTTGCATTATCTTATTTGCACACAGGTCAGCCCTTTTCAATGTGGGAGGGGACTGTACTACAGGAGGGGGTCACTGTGGTCATCTTAGAAGAGTTCCACTGTATCATATGAAACTATATTCAAGAGAAACTCTCAGCCCTTAAGGAAGGGAAAGTAGGCACAGTATGCTCTCATTTGTATTGATTTTACAGATATACATAATACCTGTACTTATATACAGATATGTGCCTGGAGATTGTTTGAGGAGACATCTAACAAACTCCTGACAGAGACTGTCTCTGGAGTTAGAGTTATGGACTAGGGGTATCGGGTGGAAAGTAATATCATTCATGATACATCATTTTGTACCATTTGATCTACATTGATTCATTTGCAGCCAATATTTAGTGAAAACACTTTTTCATAAAAAGCCAAATCAAATAAAATTGACAGCAATGCAAACAAAAATTGTAATCCAATCTTGACTCCAGTAAACAACCATCACCAAGGAAGCAAGCTAGTGTTAAAATTTGATGTCGCTCCTTTTCCCCCCTCAGATTAATAACTCACTATTTCTTAAACTGTATAGCTTTTTTCCATGTAAAAAGCAGTAGTCCAAGGTAATTTTTGTTTTCAGTTAATATCTTTGCTGTAATGCATAAATATTTGGAAGGCGAAGTTGAAAGTGCTGGAAAACACAAAGCATCATCAATAGCAAATGTGTTCAGTAGGCAGAAATAACAAAGAAACATAACGAACTCCATATTTCACTTTTAGAAGAACAACTTCTTTTATGTCACCAAAGGTATTTAAAACGCTCCTAATTGATATGGTCTATGTCTTGAAACAAAGCAGCCCGTGTCTACAGAATTGCAAACTTATTTGCAAACAATGAACAGAGCCAGTCCCCTGGAAGGCTTTACAGAAAGTTTAATTTAGATGGTGTTCTTCAGAATAAAAAGGGAGATTTTTGAATTAGCTAGAACAATATGTTGGCAGAAATAATAACAATCTTTTGTTTAGGACCCAAGGGTTGGAACGGTGAAGGGGGTTTACGTAACTCTATGGAAAAGTGAAAAACTTTTCTTACATTCACAGTCTGTGAGCTGTATCAGTGGATCTCAATGGATTTGCAGTGAGCAAAATTTTTTAGAACGTTCCAATCCATGGTATGACCGATATAGGGCTCATGCCATGTGTGAGTCACCAGATGAGCTATGCAACATGCAAACCAGCCTATTTCCTTTAAACCAAAGTTCAGTGAGTACAGGCTTCAGTGTCATGGCGATGTAAAATTGCTATGGACGTATCTAAAACTTACTCTCTATTTCTGTATTTATTTCATCTCAGACCTAGTCAGGCAGTTCACAAAAGGTGTCCGTCACTGAGCCAGACATTAAACAATATTGAGCCAGAGCAGTTTATGGGTGGGAGGTGATTTGGGCCAATAAAGTATGATCGGACATGTTTTGTCTGGTATATACTGAGACGTAGATGATACTTTTGTCTCATGTATACTGTTGTGGGTTAAACTGTGTTTCTTGAAAAGATATGTTCCAGTCCTAACCCCTGGTGCTTGTGAATATGACCATGTTTGGAAATAGTCTTGCGGAGGATGTAATCAGGTTGAGATGAGGTTATACTGGATTAGAGTGGGCTCCAAATCCAATGCCTTGGTATCCTTAGGAGGAGAGAGCAGCCTAAAGACCAAAAGAGCACAGGGAAGATGGCCGTGTGGAGAATGAGGCAGAGATGAATTATGTAGCTACAAGTCAAGGTACACAAAGGACTTCTGGCAGTGATGGAGGACAGGAAGAGACCAGGCCTCTCCTATTCTCCAATGCCCTCAGAGAGGAGAGCCCCACTGTCACATAGATTTGGGTCTTCTAGCTTCCAGAACTATAGGAGGACACATTTCTGAGTTTTTTTGACATCCAGCTTGTGTTACTTTGCTACCAGAGCTTTAGCAAATGAATACATACACCAGTAGTGGGTTCTGTGGAAAAAAGTTATAAAAGGGTTTTTTCGGCCAATAAGTGTAATGAGAAGAAAGTTAAATGAAGCTAAGGATTTAATCTCAATGACATTCCTCAGGCCTTTGACATAAAATCAGCAGCTCCTCTTGACTAAAACCTGCCCAGAAGATGTGTCAAAAATGTTAGGTGCACTAATGTCCTTGGTTGACGTAACAACTCTATGAAGTTGAATGTGTTGTTCTCATTTTGGAGATGATGGAACAGAGGTGTGGAATGGTAGTGAGGAGGGGTGGGGCCAAGATGCAGAGCCTGGAACTCTGAGTCTGGAGCCTGGGCTCTCCCTGGCATGTGAGGAGCACTGGGGATCTCTGAGGTCTCCCCTGGAGACAGTGGGATCCTTTTTTTTGTTGTTGTACAGAGATTCATAGATGAATGCTCAGTGGATAATGATTGTGGACCTGTTCTAGTATGGAGATTATCTCAGGATTCAGACAGTTTAAAAATCTCTGAGAAACTAACTGAAGTGAATACACATGGTCTCCATTGGCTCAGACATTTTTAAAGATTTGAACAAATTATTTTTATATCTAAATATTCCCATTTGGAAGGAACTTCTTTTTTATCTTCCACAGGATCTGGGATCTGCACAGGAAGGCATACCTTGGTTAGTGACAAACACAGCCTGACAAAAGCAAAAGAAGAAACCCACCCTGGCAAATGAAAGAAGGAGCTAAACCGATGGGCCATAAGAATTTAAGGGAGTCGGACTCGGGTGTGAAGAAACGGCACGGTTGTGAGTCACACCATGTTGCCAAGAGAGTGAGCTCATTTACAAAAAAATGAACAACACAAAGGGAATCAGAGAGACTCTGACATAGAACCAGGGGTGTGTGGCTATTGGCAAACGGAAGGAAAGTGAGAAGTGGTCAGTCACAAGCATTTCAAAATGTACATATTGAAAGGGAGGTCAGGTAGAAGGCTGACTAGGAGGAGAAGATTGTGCTACTAGTGTTAGAAAGTCAAGCTATGTTTTCCCACTCAGATAAGGACTTCCTTCTTATTTCATTGAGAATACAGGAGCAACCAGAAAACAATTTTCTCATGTTTCCATCACCAAATCTACCACCCACCTGCATCTATACCCATTTCTTTTATTTCACCCCTGATACATGGCATCATCTGTCCCTTCGTGTCCTGCTACCATGCACTGGATGGCATTCCTTCTCACCCACCCTGGAACCTTATCTTGTAGTCTTCTTCTTTCCCTTTGGTGTCATTATTTGTTCTTTCTCTACAGGATCATATCGATCAGCTTATAACCATACTGAAATGATTTTCCTCCTTAAAGTGATTTCCGCCCACCCTATTTCTCCCTCCAGCCACAACTGCATTTCTTCCCTTCCCCTCTCACAGCAAAACTGAAGAATTCTTCATACTCCACTTTTCACTCTTTTTTTTTTTTTTAATTTCTAGGAGAGAGAGAGAGACAGTGTGAGCAGGGGAGGGTCAGAGAGAGGGGGAGTCACAGACTGAAACAGGCTCCAGGCTCCGAGCTGGCAGTCAGCACAGAGCCCGACGCGGGGCTCGAACCCACGAACCACGAGATCATGACCTAAGCGAAAGTCAGACGCTTAACCGACTAAGCCACCCAGGCGCCCCTCCACTTTTCACTCTTTATACCTAATCTGTCTTGAAAACACTCGTCAGGTTTTTTATTTGGACCACTCCGCTAAATCATTCTCATTAAATCGGCAATGACTCTGTGTTGCCAAATCTAACAATTGTCTCTCTGTCCTCATCTTACTCAACCCTTTGCACAATGACATGACCAATCACTTCTTTGAACCTCTTTCTTTGCTGGGTTTCCAGAGTACCAAACTCACCTCGTATTTCTTCTATTTCACTTGCTGTTTCTTTTCAGTCTTCTTGGTTGGATTTTCTTCTTTTCTGACCTCTAAATGTTGGGACTCAGTCCTTTAACCTCTTCTCCATCTATACTTGCTCAGCAAGAGATCTCATTCAGTCCCCTGGCTTTAAATACCATCTATATCTATGAGTGGTTGTCTGGCAAGTTTGCATCTCAATCCCTGACCTTTCCCTTGAGCTCTAGGCTCATACATAGAATTACTTCCTCGACAGCTCCCTTGAGCTGTCTAATAGATAACTGGCACACATCTTGTTTAAAATGGAACTCCTAATTTTCTTCCCTCTCTTCCCTCAAACATGCGTATGCAGGTTGGGCTCTCTGGAAATAAATGTTGAGATGGAGTTTGGTAAGCAGGGATATAGTAGGGATCAGCATCTGTGGATGAGAAGGGAGAGAGGGGGTGAGAAGCAAGATGCAGTAAAGAAAGAAGTTTCGTTGTGAGGCAGACCCAACAAAGTGTTGGCTTACTCCCTGGAGAGTTCTGGATGTATATGACCCATTAGAGTTGTGCCTGCTTGGGCCAGGCCTTTAGTGAGTTCCCTCTTCACCAATCCCTGAATGTGGGCTTCCCTCAGAAGGGTGTACTCTTAGATGGAGCAGCTCTGTGCAGCTGAGCAAAGCATGAAGGTATTGACAGTTGGAGGTGTGTATCTCTGGAAGTTTTTGCCACCACTAGAATCATGTTGGGTTACCTAACCATGTTCTTGAGCAGATCACCTCTGAGTTTTAAATAATCATCCCATTATGAATACAGGCATTTTGCTAATTGTTGGCATTTTATCCCGGGCTACAAGTATTCTTTGCATAATATCAGGACACTGATACAATCACTCTACAACAATTAGGGTGGTGATCTCCCCAATCCCACTACCTACTTTATTTTATTTTAAGGAGAGTTTTCAAAGGCACAATTATGACAATGAAGACCTGTAATTGTGAGGATCATATCTCCAGAAATACTGAATCTGGGTATAAAGACCAGCAGACACTAAATGTAAAAAGTTCTGTACAGGGGTCTCGGTAAGTATCTTAAACTAGAATGGATTGAGGGTCTTTCAGGCTAGGTAGAATTTTCCAAATTCCACTTAGTTGTTGAAAATAAAGTAATTGAGAAACTTTGTAAAGACTTGTGTGTCAGGTGAGTCCCTATTTTCTGAACAATGAATTTTGAGGAAAATAGCTTGCCTTCTATTCAGGCATGTCCGTTATTTAAGATTACATAAAAAACAGATAGATAGATCTGTCACAGTGTAAAAGTAAACCTTACTCTATATACTGAAGTAAATTCCTCACAGGCCCAAGCAGCAAAACTACTTTTCTTCAAAGCGACACATCTCGAAAAAAAATCCTACATTCATGTTTCACTCCTATTTAATTTTCTATGTAGAGCTCCTCTTGAAAACACAAGCACCTCATGGAACAGGTAACAGACCTTTAACTCAAGACATAGAATGGAATATCCCTCAACACATGGGCCCAAGAAGCCAATTTCAAAATTGATAATCTGCTTTTAGAAAATGTGGCCTGTCCCTTTCTCTTCGGGGGTTTGTCTCCTCATTCATGACCTTCTGGTTGTCTTCTAAAGTCAAGAAACAGGAATGAATGTCTGTGAGGACAGCTCTTGGAAGCCCACACATAGTGCATTTGTGTTTCAATGGAATTCGTGGATATTTCTGTCACCTCACAATGTGTCAAGACCTCAGACACATGAATACAGAGTTCAGAAAGGAAATGGAGAGTAGACATGTTCCTGAGTAATAAGTTTTATTTTTAAAAAGTTTAACAAATGAAGAGCCTTTATGCCACTCTCTACTTTTATCAAAAGAGATGCTACTGTTGGCTCTTTCATTCCTGCTTTCCCTACCTTAGCTTTGCTACTAAAGACCTAAAGAGTAGCATCACAAAAGGGACTTGGTGCTATGGATTAACATTATTCTGTGATCTCCCAACACGGCCTGAGGTTACGTGGACCACTATTGGGGCTACTGTGTGGCATGACTGGGAGTCACCACTGCAAAGCCTCTTTTTCATTCGACTTGTCTTCTCCTTTATTTCCCTCCCGCAACATCTTTTGGCTTCAAAAAATTTAAACCCTAGTCATTGTGACAAAATAACCCAGGGAAGCCAGCTATTTATTATTTATTGACTGTATGTTTCAGGATGATTCATCTAAACGATCTCCTTTGCAAATGGACATTATTAAGCCCATTTTCCAGATAAGAAGACAGAGACTGAAGAAGTTAAGAAACTTCATAGACAAATATATTTGAGTGGGAGTTTGCGCCTAACTGTCGAAACTTTTGCTCTTAACCCCTGCTTATCTCCTTGTGTTCAGGGTTTAATCTCATCCAGCAAATTCTCTATTCCACTCACTTCATTTTCGGGACACGAGAGTGACTCTCATTTGAAATTACACAATGGCTAAGCCAGATTATGGCCTGGATCTTTTTCATTTAAATCTGATGGTCCAGGTACAATATGGTGCTGCCTCTAACATGATTAGGATTCTAGGAAATAAAAGACTCAATGCTCATACTGGTTTGGGCTCAAGGAAAATGGACTTGAAATTGTAATAGAGTTACATAAGGGCAAACACTTAGGAGAGAGAGTAGTGTCTCTTTAGTTCCAGTTACTTTTCAGCTTCTTTCAACTCATGCCCACCACGCTAAATTGGCACCCTTCAGTGATGCCAATATAAGTGCTCTCATTGATTTGGTGTCTGCCTGTGTGGATGTTTGGGTACGAGTAGGAGGAAATAATTTTGCTCATCTGATTTTCCAGGACTTTGCTCTAACTTTACGTATCCTGCTTGTGTAGAAAGTGAGACCAAAAGAATCACTAAAATGAAATTTGGAGATATTTTGCATGCTGCATCTAAGTGCTAGTTTTTAAAGGATATATAGAATATTTTCTCCCTCCCAACTTTCTTTATCACTTCTCTATCCATTATCTATCTATCATCTATCTATTAATCTATCTATCTATCTATCTATCTATCTACCTACCTACCTACCTACCTGTGATGATATTTTTATTTCTTTAGTGGCCAGATGAAAAGCAGATTCTCCCACCAAACCAAGTATGACAAAAGGACTCTTCATGGAGTTAACAGTTGACTTTCTATACATTCTGGTTCGCCTATGTTTTTGCTAGGTTTCTGTGAAAACAATTCATGGAGACAGATACAGAGTTTCAGAACCACTTCTAGGTGACTGCCAAACATACAAATTTATTAATTAACAAGGACAGTGACTCCATGCAGGGGTAGCACTAAGAGAGGCAATTTCATAAAGTTTGGCACAGATTTTGATCAGCAAAGCTCTTCTAACAGATTTCCTGGCTAGACTTTCAATTCTTATTTGCCCTGGTACTAATGCATACTATTTTTCATGGATGAAAACAAATGATTGTGTTGAAGAATAATTTACCACCCCTTCTACTAGAGTTTGATGGAACTATTCAAAGCCATGTGATCAATGAATTATTTATAAACTACAGTACTGATGTCTGGTAGCAATGCTATTGTTAAGGCTCTGTCAGCCTTTCTAATAGATCTTGGCCTTCTTTTCTCCCTGACTGTAGATCACTTGCCTATTTTAACTTGTAGCAAGTGGAAACTTGGTGGAGAGAATGACATCTTATAAAGAAAATCACCAATGGCTCAGTAGATAGCGAAGAAAATTGCCTTCTTCTCAGTCACATTTAAATCCCCAGGCACATAAAGTTTTCAGGTAAGGGAGTTGGAATAAGCATACATTTTTTTTCCTCAAAATAGAAGCAAGGTGGATTATTATCAAGGAGCACAATACAATATGTTTTTACATTACATTTAAGATAGGGTGAATACACAAATAAAGTACTGGGCAAACTCACACTCCATTTCCACATTTATGGGGATCATTGTCCCCTGTCACAATTAGATCTTCCCCCTAACTTCCCTCAAGGCAGCATTTTCCAACATCTTCAACTCCCATCATTAGGATGAGGTGTTCATGGGCATGGCAGACATCACTAATCAACTGCAGGACTATTATAGCCCTCTTAGCTGCTGAACCTGGCTTGGCCAAAATGTAATTAACCTCTGCCAGTTGTCTATGCACTGGTATCCATTGAGAATGCACTTCACTACTTCCATGCAATGGGAAGAGCAAACACAGGCTTGAAAGGTCTAAAAGCTACTTCAGGTCAATGTCAAAACCGTTGTAGGCACTGTGGAGATAAGGGGAGAAGAATCAGACATTACTTCAGTGCACAATTAGCTCACTAGACCACCCTGTGTATTTGTGTGTGTATAGAATCTCCCCTACCTCATTGAGTAAATGCCTAGTTCATGACCTTAAAGCCACAGATGCTCAATAAATAATAAGAATGAAAAGGATTTGCAAAGACAGGCCACACCCTGGTTGTTTGATCTAAAAAAGCAGCCACTCTGCATTAGAATGACTCAGGTTTTCATCGTTGCCCCACCCCCTCAAATCTCATCAAGTTTACCATAATCTAAGCCATCATCATTTCCTATCTGGCATAATGCAATAACATGTTAAATAATCAATTCTTAACTTGGGTCCATGCACGGAGTTTGGGGAGGGGGATGTCTTCGAACTAGAATGGAAAAAAATATATCATTTTCACTAACCTCTAATTGAAATTGATCATTTCCTTCAATTATGTCTGTATGTAGCAAACCACAGTACTCTGCTAGAATCTGTGACTTGTTACAAACAAAGGTCATAGGAGTTTTTATGTTATGTATATATTTCTCAGTGGCAGTTTTCCTTTAACTGCTAACTTTGTTGGTAGAACTGTCTCCTTTGTAATTCTATGTATTTTACAAATATTTGAAAACATTTTTCTGAGAAGGGGTGAGATGCCAAAGGGCCACAAAAAGTTTAAGCCCTCATTCTTACTGGTTTCCCTGTTTTCATTTGTAGTTCATTCTCCATGCTCAGTCTCAGTGATTCCTGTCAAGGGTTAGCACTATCATGTCTCTAACCTTCTTCTGCCCTCCAACGGCTTCCCAACACAGAATGAAATCTAGAATCCATGCTGTGATCTGTAGAGAACCCTATGTGACCTACCAACCACCTTCCCCATGTTCTCAGGTCCTATCTGCTACATCTCTTGCCCACCTTGACTTTGTCCTTCTTTTGTACTAACTCATCCCTCTGGCTAGAAATCTTGTCCCCCGGTTATTCTCATCGTTCCCTTCTTACTTCTTCAGGTTTCTGCTCAAATTTCCCTCTATCAGAGAAACCTTCCCTAACTACTTTATTTAAAGCAGCTCCAACCTCACCACTCTCTTTCCTCATTTTGCCTAATTTTCCTCATTGTTTTATCACCACCAACATAGTATACGCTGGTTTTTCCTCCATCGGATGCTCAGGTTTCTGTGAAAACAACAAATGGGTAAATAACGTGAGGAAAATGCACAGGTAAGTAAGGTACAGGCGAGACAATGCAATAGGATGCCCAAGGGCCAAGCCAAAGAGTCTCACTATTTCTCCAGAGTCCCTTCCTGCCAGGGGGATGATTCAGATGATTTTCATGGTTTAATAAGAGGTCAGGTGATTTTATCTTGATCTTCAGCAAGGTGATTTCTGGGAGGTCCAAGCAAAATAAGCATGTGGCCTAGGAATGAGGCCTAAAGTTCTTGAACTGGGGCGAGCTACATGACATCTCCCAAATCTATCTTTCTCCCCTGCGGAAGGAAGATAATAACATCCCTTCATCCTCAGGGAACTTCAAGAGTGATATGAGATAAGGTGGGTGAGTTTAGCCCAGTGTCTAGCCAGTTTAAGCCAGTGTTCAGGAAAAAGTTTGTTATCATCACTTTTATTGTACAGAAATGAATGAATCTATCTTCTCTGCCTAAGCTTTAGATCAAGACTTCTTCAACTGGGAGTCTGAAAAAGGCTTTGCAAGGGGTTGTAAATATCAAATACTTTTGGCATGCATACATCCGGATTTCTCTAGAAAAGAGCATGATGAGTGGCCTTCCCTACTCTTCCCCTCCCCACCACCAGAGAGGTTCAGCATCAAAGCGAAGACATAGAAGGACTGTAAGAATGGTACAGTAAGGGATGCACAAAGCTGCCTGCTTTTCATAGCATACGATTGTCAGTTTATCTCAAAGTCTAGGGGGAAATATTTGTGTTCCTTGGGTCAAATACACTATAGTAGAGAAGACCAATTTTCATGAACTTTACAGAGAGAATACTGCAGTTCAAAGACATTTCCTACCATGGAGGCTTAGGACGTTGCTCCCAAATCCCCAGAGGGTAGAGTACCACTTATGGCTGCTAAGGGTGTTGGTGATGGATGCAATTTAGTACAAGCAGTGGGAGAAGCAACGGCAGTGCTTGCATTTTACTGTAAATCAAAATTCTCTGCCACATGTGTTAAATGCCCTAGATTCTAATTCACTGGCTGAGAGGTGAAACCCAAGGGTGTGCATATGTAAAAAGCATATTAAGCAATTTTGATACAAGTGATCCAAGGCTCACCCTAAAAAAGATGTACTGAAAGGAAAGAAGTAAAAAAAAAAAAAAAAAAAAAAAAGGCTTTTCAGCATATATTAGCTTAGGATCAGAGAGCATAGTGGTTTAGGGCAAACTCTAGGTAATAACAAAAAGATGCATTTCATGGAGTGTCCTTTGTGTCTGTAGCATTGGAAACCTATGCATTGATGGAGGGCTGGTTGAGGCTTAGAGATCTTTACTATCTTCTCCGTGGGGACCTAGCTCACATCCAGTGCTTTTTCTATGATTCATTTACAGTCCTTTTTATTCTGGAACATCTTTTACTCTGTCCAGTAGTCCAAGGGTAAGTTCTCAGTTGTCTCCTAGAGTCTTTGATTTAGAAGGAAGTTCTAGTGTCCACCGCAGCAATTTCTTACTTGACACATCCCCAAAAGCAAAAGAATCAAGAGCAAAAATAAACTACTGGGACCTCATCAAGATTAAAAGCTTCTGCACGGCAAAGGAGACAATCTACAAAACTAATAGACAACCAACAGAATGGGAAAAGATAGTTGCAAATGACATATCAGACAAAGGATTAATATCCAAAATCTATAAGGAACTCACCAAACTACACGCCCGAAAAACAAACAACCCAGTGAAGAAATGGGCAGAAGATATGAACAGACACTTCTCCAAAGAGGACATCCAGATGGCCAACAGACACATGAAACGATGCTCAGCATCCCTCCTCATCAGGGAAATACAAATCAAA